>NC_091133.1:132718305-132728305 GCF_040183065.1 Periplaneta americana | reverse complement strand
AGCTGGCAGAGTTAAGGCCGTAAGGCCTTCTCTTCCACACAACCAGCAAAAAGTGTATATACATATGCATGAACTTACAAAGAATTCAACAAATTGATTTAGATGAGAGTTACATGTATACAAGAGTTATTTACGAATTAAACAACAAAATACTATGAACTATTAATTAAACACTGAAATAAACTGGGTAGCAGAATTAAACTAAAATACATAGAATGTTAATATATTTCAAATTATATTAGATAATAGAAAGAGATTATTATGAGACAATTTTGAAAATGCAGCACAATCAGGATGATGTCTAAAGAAAAAAAGCAAGAGTGTAGTCAGTAATATTTTAAATCAGTATGATTGGAGTGAAATGCTAATAAGGTTATCTTTTAAGCTGTTCTTAAAGGTGTTTGTTGTCTTGCAGCCCCTAATACTTTGTGACAAGGAATTCCATTGACGCGAGGTGGATATTGTAAAAGATGAGGAATAACAAGATGTTCTATGAAGAGGTATATTTAGCGTGCCACAGATAAGTGATCTGGTATTTACGTCGTGGTTAGAGTATAGATAAGAGAAACGAGACGAAAGGTAATTTGGTGTTGAGGTGTGCAGAATTCGAAAGAGTAAAGACAAAGAGTGTAAAGTTCTGCGTTCTTTAAGTCGGAGCCACGAGAGACTTGCGAAGGACGGTGATATGTGATCATATCGTCGGATGTTGCACACGTATCTGATGCACATATTCTGAGCTCGCTGTAACTTGACTGACAGTTCAGAACTTAGATCACTTAACAAAACGTCACAATAATCGAAGTGCGGCATTACTAGGGTTTGTACTAGGGTAAGTTTTAGTTGCTGGGGCAAGAAGTTTCTCAAGCGACTCAAAGAGTGAAAGGAGGAACAGATTTTCTTTATCGTTTCTTTAACTTGAAAATTCCAACTTAGATTATTATCAAAAAAGAAGCCAAGATTTTTTACGACAGATGAATAAGGGATTAGCGTGTTGTTAAGGGTAACAACTGAAAGATTACTGTTATTAAGGGAGTTAACTACACGCTTATGTCCAATAATTATGGCTTGAGTCTTACTTGGGTTAAGTGCGAGTCCGAAATTGGCCGCCCAAGTGGAGACAGTGGCTAGGTCACAATTTAACTTGTCAATCGATTCATTGATCGTATTGGGTCTGGAATGTATGTAAAGTTGTAGGTCGTCGGCATAGAGGTGATATCGGCAATACTGTAAGTTATTTGATACGTCATTAATGTAGATAGAGAAAAGTAGTGGTCCTAATACGGAGCCCTGCGGCACTCCCGCCTTTGTGTATCGCCATTGGGAGAATTGATTATCAAGTGAAACACACTGTTGGCGGTCCCGTAGGTAGGAGTCCATCCAGCTCAAGGTATTGTCTGATAGGTGCAAAGTTTTCATCTTTCATTGTACGAAATGTAAATATAAAAATTTATCTTTTGAAGAGGTCTAAAAATTAAAATACCTGGGAGCAACAGTAACAAATACAAATGATACTCGGGAGGAAATTAAACACAAAATAAATATGGGAAATGCCTGTTATTATTCGGTTGAGAAGCTTTTATCATCTAGTCTGCTGTCAAAAAATCTGAAAGTTAGAATTTATAAAACAATTCTTTATGGTTGTGAAACTTGGACTACCACTTTGGAAGAGGAACATAGGTTAAGGGTGTTTGAGAATAAGGTGCTTAGGAAAATATTTGTGGCTAAGAGGGATGAAGTTACAGGAGAATTGAGAAAGTTACACAATACAGAACTGCATGTATTGTATTCTTCACCTGACATTATTAGGAACATTAAATCCACATGTTTGCGATGGGCAGGGCATGTGGCACGTATGGGCGAATCCAGAAATGCATATAGAGTGTTAGTTGGGAGGCCGGAGGGAATAAAACCTTTAGGGAGGCCGAGATGTAGACGGGAAGATAATATTAAAATGGATTTGAGGGAGGTGGGATATGATGATAGAGATTGGATTAATCTTGCTCAGGATAGGGACCAATGGCGGGCTTATGTGAGGGCGGCAATGAACCTCGGAGTTCCTTAAAAGCCAGTAAGTAAATAAGTATTATTATTATTATTATTATTATTATTATTATTATTATTATTATCATTATTAAAATATATTTTCTTCATATTATTCCCTTATTAGTTTCTTCTTTCACTTCAGTAATGTAACTTGTACAATGACATGTTGAAATAATGTTATGTGGTATAGATCACAACTCAGCTCTATGCAAACACTATACTGTCACTATTTAAATAACTTGTTCAGATTCCCTGGACTAATAGAGATTTCTGTGTATTTTTCATCGTGTACACAGATTAAATGACGAACTAATTGAGATTAACGTGTTGACTTTGATATCATTCATGTTTCCTGGAAACAAGACGAACAAATGAAAGTTGTGGAAGTACTCCCAAAATAATAGTGGAGAAACATCGCTAGGAGTGATATCGTTTCGACTACACAGCAAGTTTTCCGACACATTCAAGTACAAACATATTTCTCTAAGAACACCTGTAACTTTCCTCCTTTTCCAGGAAAACTGACTGTATTATGGACATAAAAATTTCTAGTAGCTCACATCCGGTTCCTTAGTGTTCCTCGAAACGGCGCGCTTATCCGCCGACAGCGTGCATAAAGAACTTTTAAGCACCAACTGTTCCCTTCTGAAAAGGAGAGAGAGAAATGAAAGCCAGATCGGACATTCCAAACATTCACTTCTTCACTTCTTCTTCCTATATGGTAGCAGCCTTTCAGCGCTGCGTGGTACCTGTGATCACATACAAGATGTCCAGAATCCGCTATTTTCGTTACTTTGATTACATGGGTCAGCCAGTGTCATCTGTAGTTTGGAATTTTATCATAGCCTATGATGTTCATGTTGCATTTAGCCTAGCTCTCCTCGAATATCTTTATTACCACTTGTTCAATAGGATAACTATAAGTAGAAAGTACGAGTATTATAGAGTTCCACAGTTTTCAGCATCTAGATACCGAAATGTACTACTACCGACATCCTTGAAGTAAATTTACTTTGCATTTCTATACCACAACACTTAATTTTGAAGTGTATAATGTTTCTCTCGACAAGCAATTGTTTTATCTGGTATTATTAAATGTTGTTGTTGTTTTCTAATGCCAGGCGTTTGACAATAAAGTCACTTGACCTCTTGCACTCCAATATTTTTCGAAGATATTATCATGACCAGCCAATGAAGCACAGATTTTGAGGTGTTCCGAATCCATTTCTTGGTTTGAGTTGCACAATGGGCAGTTAGGGGACTGATATATTCCAATTATATGCAGGTGTTTGGCCAAACAATCATGGCCCGTTGCCAATCTAAATGCAGCTACAGACGATTTTCGTGGTAAATCGGGAATTAACTGTGGATTTTGATGCAGAGAGTTCCATTTTTTTCCTTGGGATTGTGTTATCAAATTTTGTTTGTTGAAGTCTAAGTATGTAGATTTAATAAATCTCTTCACAGAGTAATACGTAGATTTAGTAACAGGTCTGTAAGTAGCAGTGCTGCCCTTCTTTGCTAAAGCATCCGCATTCTCGTT
Organism: Periplaneta americana; assembly: GCF_040183065.1. Lineage (NCBI taxonomy): Eukaryota > Metazoa > Arthropoda > Insecta > Blattodea > Blattidae > Periplaneta > Periplaneta americana. The sequence continues at coordinate 132,724,719 of NC_091133.1, read as the reverse complement.
TCCCAGGATTCCACAATGGGATGGTATCCATTGGAATACAATTTTGTTATTGAGTGATATTAATTGAGAGAGAATTTTAGTGATTTCTGCTGTTTGAGATGAAGGTGTGTGTTTAGAGACGATTGATAGAATAGCTGCTTTGGAGTCTGACAATATAACTGCATTCCTAAATTTATTGATGTGTCATAGAAGATTCCTGAGACATTCACTTATTGCAATGATTTCACCATCAAAACTTGTTGTTCCATATCCAGGGTATTAAACAGAATAAGTATTGGTTTGTTTTATCATCATCATCAACAACAAGATAGGCCATTTGGCCTGTTTCGTCTCAGAAGTTGTCTTCCCAACGACGCCTAGGTCTGCCGATATCACGAACCCCTGTTGGGCGATATTGCAGAACCTGTTTTACTAATCTTTCATCCGGCATCCGGGATATATGTTCCTTCCACTGAACTTGATTTTCTTCAATTCTCTTATTCAAACAAAAAATATTCAGATGTGCTCTTATATCTTCACTTCTAATATGATCTCTAAGAGTACAGCCAGCGACATATCTTAAGAATCTCATTTCAGCTGTCTCTATTATTCTTTTATCACTTCTGTTCATGGCCCAAGTCTCAGCTCCATAAGCCAATACTGGTACTGCCATTGTTTTATATAATTTTAAAACCGTGTCTCTTCGTGTTTTGTTTTTTAATGTTCGTTTTATGGTGCCGCATATACTTTGAAATTTATGCACCTTTTGTTTGAGATCTCGCTCCTCATCGAAAGATATATCACACCCCAAATAATTAAAATGTCGCACCTGTTCTAATATCATATTGTTGGGGATAATTTTGGAACGTATCTGTTATTTCCCAATAAAGGCCATGGAATTAGAATTAGAATTAGAAAAGCCCATTACATCCTTAGCAGGCAAGGACCTCCTACCATCGGTAGGGCAGCTCTACTTTTGCTCACGGGGTGAGCTAGTCCCTGTGGGCCTTACTCAAATTTGAGTCACTTCTCTTCACTTCACTTCACTTCACTTCACTGTTTTGTGTTCTACTGTTACTTATTCTAAATCTAAAAATATGTCTTTCCGCTTTTCTCTGTCTCTCGCAATACGCGTCCACTGCGGTCCTATCACGTCAACGAAGTCCTGTGCCCATCTCCTTCTTGGTCATCCCCTCCTTGGGTCCCAGACTGTAGTGGCGTATGCCCATCTGTCGGCGGGTAGTCTGGCTACATGTCCTCCCCATTTCCATTTCAGTCTTCTCGCTGTCTTGCAGGCCATTTCGATACCGCTTTTTAATCTCAGTTCTTAATTTCTTACTTTGTCCTGTAGTTTAATCTCTGATATATCTTTCTCTCCATTTTGCGTTGGCATACCTATATCTTCTGTGCTTGTTTTTAGTCAACGACCAGGTTTGGCTGCCATATGTTAGGGTCGGTGTGATACAGGTCCGTAGGGCTTCCAGTCTTAATTGTATATTAATATCTTTGTCTAAGAGCAGGAATTTGAGTCCCCAGAATTTTCCCCATGCTAGGTTAATTCTTCTTCGAATTTCTTTGTCCCTCTTTTCAGTTCTTGTCCCAAATATACATATTGTTAACACCACTGAATGTGTGTGCCGTCTATCTATATTTAAATAGTCTTCACTCAATGTAATATTTATCAATCGTTGCATGCAAGCTGTTAATTCTGGAGTATCGGCCACGAATAAAGTGAAAATGAGACATGGAGTGCCATCTACTGGGAAACGGCTGAAACTCTACGTGCCTAGTACTACCACGATAAATTCGATTCTAAGGGTTGGAGGGTTGAAAACAATACTGTTCTTTCCAGTCTGATTTCTGCTATTCATGTATTCCCTCAATAAATCGATACCGTACTCCAATTTTGTGTCCCTTGTTCTTCGCACTTAATCATACACTCGGCGTTTCAAGAAGTCGAATGAAACTACGTGTATTCATCGGTGGAATACATAGTAATGTGGCTTAAATGCTGCTTCAAGCTTTGTGGGAGTCATTATCTTTTGCTGTAAGACGACCAAAAATGTACGTTAACGTTCACTGTTATCAGCGTAGATATAAACATGCATCTTAGATTCTCTCAGGAAGAAAGTACCTATGCATAATAAGTGACATTAAAAATGTGTCACAACAAAACACTGGTGTCGTTAGCTATATATTTGGGGGAGGGGACACTAGAAACAAAAAAAAATTATACAACAAACTTTAGATTATATTTAAGTTTAAAGCCGTTATTTATTTATGCCTACATCTATACTGCTGATTGAATAATGGAATATGTGTCATTAAACATAGAGAGCACAATAGTATTATACAATTAGGCTAAATATTGGGAGGCTAAGTTCCTTTCATTCCCACTTACAACTCTCCTGAACTCCTGTATCGCTTTTACGTAAAGATGTATACCTATTTAAGAAACATAATTTAAGGAATTTCTTACACGAAGACTAAAGTTATGTACATAGTATCTTATGGGGAAGTGACAATGTAGCAAATAGTTCATGTGATGGAATATCCTTTATTTACGTATGTGTGTATGTATGTATGTATGTATGTATGTATGTATGTATGTATGTATGCATGTATGTATGTGTGTATTGTTTATATAGTTATTTTTGTGTGTGTCAGTTTGGATAGTTTGATTCCGTGTATAGTTGGTATAGTTAAAGTATTTAGTTAGTATAATTTTTGTGTTCAGTTGTATAGTTTTGTGTGTTTTAGTTTGGATATTTTGATTCCGTGTATAGTTGGTATAGTTCATGCATTTAGTTAGTATAATTTTTGTGTTCAATTGTGTGGTTTTATGTGTTTTAGTTTGGATAGTTTGATCCGTGTGTAGTTGGTATAGTTCATGCATTTAGTTAGTATAATTTTTGTGTTCAATTGTGTGGTTTTGTGTGTTTTAGTTTGGATAGTTTGATTCCGTGTATAGTTGGTATAGTTAATGTATTTAGTTAGTATAATTTTTGTGTTCAATTGTATGCTTTTGTGTGTTTTAGTTTGGATAGTTTGATTCCGTGTATAGTTGGTATAGTTAATGTATTTAGTTAGTATAATTTTTGTGTTCAATTGTATGGTTTTGTGTGTTTTAGTTTGGATAGTTTGATTCCGTGTATAGTTGGTATAGTTAATGTATTTAGTTAGTATAATTTTTGTGTTCAGTTGTATGGTGTTGTGTGTTTTAGTTTGGATAGTTTGATTCCGTGTATAGTTGGTATAGTTCATGTATTTAGTTAGTATAATTTTTGTGTTCAATTGTATGGTTTTGTATGTTTTAGTTTGGATAGTTTGATTCCGTGTATAGTTGGTATAGTTCATATATTTAGTTAGTATAATTTTTGTGTTCAATTGTATGGTTTTGTGTGTTTTAGTTTGGATAGTTTGATTCCGTGTATAGTTGGTATAGTTCATGTATTTAGTTAGTATAATTTTTGTGTTCAATTGTATGGTTTTGTATGTTTTAGTTTGGATAGTTTGATTCCGTGTATAGTTGGTATAGTTCATATATTTAGTTAGTATAATTTTTGTGTTCAATTGTATGGTTTTGTGTGTTTTAGTTTGGATAGTTTGATTCCGTGTATAGTTGGTATAGTTCATGAATTTAGTTAGTATAATTTTTGTGTTCAATTGTATGGTTTTGTGTGTTTTAGTTTGGATAGTTTGATTCCGTGTATAGTTGGTATAGTTAATGTATTTAGTTAGTATAATTTTTGTGTTCAGTTGTATGGTGTTGTGTGTTTTAGTTTGGATAGTTTGATTCCGTGTATAGTTGGTATAGTTCATGTATTTAGTTAGTATAATTTTTGTGTTCAATTGTATGGTTTTGTATGTTTTAGTTTGGATAGTTTGATTCCGTGTATAGTTGGTATAGTTCATATATTTAGTTAGTATAATTTTTGTGTTCAATTGTATGGTTTTGTGTGTTTTAGTTTGGATAGTTTGATTCCGTGTATAGTTGGTATAGTTCATGAATTTAGTTAGTATAATTTTTGTGTTCAATTGTATGGTTTTGTGTGTTTTAGTTTGGATAGTTTGATTCCGTGTATAGTTGGTATAGTTAATGTATTTAGTTAGTATAATTTTTGTGTTCAGTTGTATGGTGTTGTGTGTTTTAGTTTGGATAGTTTGATTCCGTGTATAGTTGGTATAGTTCATGTATTTAGTTAGTATAATTTTTGTGTTCAATTGTATGGTTTTGTATGTTTTAGTTTGGATAGTTTGATTCCGTGTATAGTTGGTATAGTTCATATATTTAGTTAGTATAATTTTTGTGTTCAATTGTATGGTTTTGTGTGTTTTAGTTTGGATAGTTTGATTCCGTGTATAGTTGGTATAGTTCATGTATTTAGTTAGTATAATTTTTGTGTTCAATTGTATGGTTTTGTATGTTTTAGTTTGGATAGTTTGATTCCGTGTATAGTTGGTATAGTTCATATATTTAGTTAGTATAATTTTTGTGTTCAATTGTATGGTTTTGTGTGTTTTAGTTTGGATAGTTTGATTCCGTGTATAGTTGGTATAGTTCATGAATTTAGTTAGTATAATTTTTGTGTTCAATTGTATGGTTTTGTGTGTTTTAGTTTAGATAGTTTGATTACGTGTATAGTTGGTATAGTTCATGTATTTAGTTAGAATAATTATTTGTGTGTTCAATTGTGTGGTTTTGTGTGTTTTAGTTTGGATAGTTTGATTCCGTGTATAGTTGGTGTAGTTCATGTATTTAGTTAGTAGTTCTTAGAGAGCGCAACCTGCCAGCTACTAGTGTAGCCCAGCAATTTGTTAACATGCATGGACGCCCAATTTCGGCCAAAACAGTTAGAAGGAGGTTGAAAGCAAGTGGACTGATATCAAGTAGACTGCAACTGGTCCCAGACTCCTCAGGATGCATCGAGTTGAATGACTGTGTTTTGCAAATGATCACAGAGATTGGAGAAATGGACAGTGGAGCTGTGTTTTGTTCACTGATGAGTCCCGTTTCAATCTGTGCTCACCTATTGGACGTGAAAGAGTTTGGAGAAGGAGGGGAGAACGATTTTCACTGTGTTGCTTTTCCGAAAATGTGCCGTATGGAGGTGGTGGAGTGATGGTTTGGGCAGGAGTGTGTACGGATGCTCGTACAGAGTTAGTTTTTGTTGGAAATGGAAGACTAACAGCTGATAGGTATATAAATGAATGTTTGGCTGATCATGTTGTGCCATTTGGCCAATTTGTAGGCGATAATTTTGTTTAAATGCATGATAATGCACGGCCACATATTGCCCATGCGGTCGGAGATTATCTCCAAGAAGTGGGAATCCATGTTCTTCCATGGCCAGCAAGGAGTCCAGACATGAATCCAATTGAACAGGTGTGGGGCATGCTGGGACGGCGTGTTAAGAATAGATGACCGAGACCAGAATCGTTACAAGAGTTGAGGCGAGCACTTGGCGAAGAATGGGAACTTATTCCTCAAGAAGACATTGCTAACCAAATTGATAGCATGCCAAGACGTATGGCTGCAGTTATTCAAGCCAGAGGGGGTAATACCCGTTACTAAAGAGTTTTTAATGTCTAAGGCACCATAAAATGAAAAAACAGTTAGACCAAACGATGCCATAGTTATACGCCCTTTGTAATTGTTTGTAAATTTTCTCATCAGAGATTTTTTTTTTTCAAATGTTGTCGCATAAGGTGCTAAGTGAAACATTATTTTGTTTAAATGGGTTTTGTTTCATTTTGAAATAATTGGCAACAAAATACAAGAAAATATAGAAGTGTCCGGTTTTTTTTTGTCCCTGAGTGTAGTTATTAATCAAGTAGTGTGGGTCTTTTTCATATATTTAATGACAGGGTGATATAGATATTTAAATGTCTGATTCTCTAATTTTCCTTGGTAGCAATTGAGTCATGCTTCCTATTTTAGCTGCGTCTTTAAACTACAACAAAATTAATTTCATATTTCTTTGCTTTAATCGATTAGATTTGTGATCGCTGCCAAGCATATTTTGTTGTAGGGAAAATAGCATGCCATTTCACTTCTTGCTACCGTGATGAGTAAGTTTATTTCCCGTAACCAGCAACAAATTAAACAATGAAGCTGCTAACGATTTACGATGGACAATTTTATTTAGGGCGCATATGAGCTTCTACAACTCTGACATATCATTCGCCTTATTTTCCGCATCTCAGAAATAGATTCCTCACAACAGCCTATATTACAGAAAATATACGGGATAACATTCATTGTTACACAAATTAACAGCATTTGGTAGATCAGTATTGTCTGGAGGAAGCACAAAAATTACAATTCCTAAGAAAAGACCAAAAGGTATTACTTACTGATAAAATAAGAGGCCTACAATATTTTGTGGTCTCTTGATCACCTCAGCAAGATCTCTTAGTGTGAAAAAGTGATTC
>NC_091133.1:132655805-132713305 GCF_040183065.1 Periplaneta americana | reverse complement strand
TTTTTATGGAAGCAATGTTAATATAACAAGACCTTTAACCTATCGAGTAAAGTGCACTGTTTAATTGCAATACTCTCGTCCATTTTCAGAAAAAGGAAAATACAAATAGAATCTGATAAAACACAACAACGCACAGTACATTGAGTGCATAATACGTATAAAATAAAATAGCGTGTAGCATGTTGGAAACATGACTACTAAAAACCAATAGCTGATTAATAAATAAATAAAAGAAAAAATTCTAAATGAAAATGCAACATTATAATTTCATTACAATTATGGCAGCGGTTTTTATATCTTGTACTTGAATAAATACCAGTAGGTATAATAAAATTTAAATATCTGGGTTGCGAAAAAGAGAATGTGAATTATTATGATATCGTCGTTAATATAGTGTTACGGTATGCTTGTCTTTTATTGTTATCCGACGGAATGAAAAAAAATTAGTTATTGTTTCCTCTATATACAGGGAGATCATTTTATTTTTACTTCAATTTTTATTGTACCTGAGTTTTGTAATGTACTTCACTCCCACCCCTTCTACTAATGAAGTTCAACCGTCCTCCAAACAGATCCAAGACCGCGTATACAGTCATAGTAGCCTCACCGTCACAGTACGTTCCAAAAATATGTTCGCGTTTTCCAATGACGAAAGAGCATTCAATATTGCATCATTTTCGCACAGGTACTGTCGTCCATTTGCCTACGTCGCATTCCGGTTTTCTCCACCAGCTTCTATTCGCCTATCTGTAAAGGCTAGTGACTGGGCTGTCTTATCTCTTTTCTGAGAACATTAATTTCTGTTAGGAATTGGACAGCTACGTAATATTATACCCATGCAACTGTTTAAAATAACTTAAATAAAAGGGCCTCGTTAAGTAATTAACTGTCACGTGATTTCCCTCCTTTCTACGATCCTGCGACATAACCACTTGGACGGACAGTAGATAGCATGTCTGAGTAATTTTATCTTTTCGGATCGAGCAGAAGTGAATATTGAAATTACAGTACGTAAGGTACTCTTTTACAGAGTAGGTACAAAATTATTTCAACATGAGTTACTGGTACGAAGGACGAAACTGGTAATTGGAATTACATACATTAGAACTGGAGTCTGTATCAAAATGAACCGCCACCATTTTGAAAAATGTGTTTAAATATCCATATTATGATTACTTACTTACTTACTTACAAATGGCTTTTAAGGAACCCGAAGGTTCATTGCCGCCCTCACATAAGCCCGCCAGCGGTCCCTATCCTGTGCAAGATTAATCCAGTCTCTATCATCATACCCCACCTCCCTCAAATCCATTTTAATATTATCCTCCCATCTACGTCTCGGCCTCCCTAAAGGTCTTTTTCCCTCCGGTCTCCCAAATAACACTCTATATGCATTTCTGGATTCGCCCATACGTGCTACATGCCCTGCCCATCTCAAACGTCTGGATTTAATGTTCCTAATTATGTCAGGTGAAGAATACAATGCGTGCAGTTCTGTGTTGCGTAACTTTCTCCATTCTCCTGTAACTTCATCCCGCTTAGCCCCAAATATTTTCCTTAGCACCTTATTCTCAAACACCCTGAACCTATGTTCCTCTCTCAGAGTGAGAGTCCAAGTCTTATTATAGGGATACGTAACAAGCTGTTTTTTACGGTGATGGGTTGTTAGCCCTTCGCCCAACCCCCAAGCTGGAGGACCACCCCTTATCGGCTGTCCACGACTGCTTATTCAATATATTCGCAGCTACCCTCCATATCTGGAGGCCGTCTCCTCTATCCGCAACCTGAGGACGCGCCATGGTGTGGTGATAGGGACCCACAATACATGGCCATATTATGATTATTTTTCAATTTAACTTCATTCTCTATATTGTACGCTAATGTGCTGTAGACAGTATAATATACACTGCATAATGAATGAATACGTCCACATGGACAGCTCAGTTCCTGAGTAAAAACACTCATTGTTAATACTGTACTGTATTCTGATTAAACAAAAACGTAATGAAAATTATCAAACTCAAAAGCGTGATATTTCCTAGTTTACGTAAATGGATGAACTACTTTTCTTCCCTCCTATACCTAGTAAAGTGATTTGTTTGTATATTACGCCATCGAACTCCAGTCGTGGAAGGGAGTAGCAACCGTTGATCCAAAGGTATAGCCAGGTTAATATCAGCAATGTTAGTAAAAATAAAATGATGTCCCTGTATATTTTGTAACATCGTTCCGGTGTATCAAAAACTTTAGTTATTGTCGTGCGCATGCGTCGATCCACCTCCACCTCCTACTTGAATGTTCGAGGGGAGGGGGATGGTGATTCGAACGTGAAGGCAGTGCTTGACTGGCTCGAGACGGACGATGAAGAAGGCAGAGCTAGCTCAGCTGGACGGATGAGGCAACTAAAATTGACGATCCCATCCGATAAGTATACACCGGGAACTACAGGCTTTGGCTGTGAGATATGAGACAGGAGTAGTTTAGGAGTTTCTTTAAAGTTATGAGAAAGGGGTTGCTGTTTAATGAAATAGTTTTGGTTATTTGTTCTTTTCCCTGAAGGTTTGTTGTGAGTCTATACTGAGAGACATTATAATGTAGGGAGGTGTTGTAACTGATGGTTGGAAGTTTTTGGTTAATTCCCTTTTAAGTCAGAGATTATAATTAAAGAGAATATTCTTGTTGTTGAATGTTTTTTCTGTTAATTTTTATCTGAGAGATAATGGTAATAAAGGAAGGTTTTTGGTAATTTTGGAATTTTTTCCTTTTTTTGGAATTCATTCTCGTTTTTCCAAGTTCCTTATTTTTGGATTTTGGTGTAGCTGAAGAACCGTCACAATAGCAAAACCTCGTATCTAAAAAATTGACGATTTCGAGCTGTGAGTTTCATGATATTAAACACAACCCGTATCTCAATATATTGAATAATTAGCGCCACAATGCAGTAATATCAAAACCTTGTATCTTGCGATGTTTGTACTTTAAGGTGTTACAACTCGTATCTCAACATACATGTTTATCACACAACAATTCGCCGTTCTTTGCTCCAATTTTAAGATTCCATAACTCGTATCTCATCATTCAAATTTACCATGTTATAATTCTCCGCCCTTTTCTGTTATTGTATTATTGAATTTATTAATGGAAGTTAATAGAATTGTTTAGCATTCGAAAATCTATTAAAACTATTAATTTTGTGTCCATGATATACATTATGCAAGAGAGAATTAATCTCTGAAGTGAAGACACTACTCAAATTTTGATCCTAACAGTGAACCATCATAATCATAATTGATCATAATTGAAAAATCATAATTGATGACCTAGCGACCAGAAGAAAAAATGAAGAAATTTAGTTATATAAGATCGAAGAATACCACAAGTAAGGGAACTGGTCACAAAAGAGACTGTAATCTAGGAGAAAATAAAAATGATGGTACAACAGATAAATTTATTCTGTTGGAAAACGAGAGCTATGATGTAGGCGTAAGAAAACACTCACTAATGCATATTGACAGCCATAAAGAACCGGAAGTTGTAAATGTTACAGAAGGTGTTGTAAAAATTAAAAAACCGTACTCAAATAGGGAAAGCAGACCCTACACTGTACAAAAGAAATAAGGTAGGTGTCCCTGATATGGCCATGCTAAGGTTTGAGAATTTTTCTATCCGCCATTTTGAAAAAAAATGCAAACCACTTTTTTCGTACTCGTTCTCAGTCTAATGGACTTTCTTAAAAAAATTTCCTTTCCCCACAAAAATAGCTTTAATTGTCCAAAAAGTCCAAAATTCCAAAAGTCTACCTAGTGGCCATATCAGGAACATGTGCACATGATATGACCACCCTTGTTCCATGTTCTACAAATCGTGATTGTTTTCAGTTTGATAGCGCAGTTGTGCTAAAATTAAATAATTTTGGTGTAAAATGAATAAATATGACATTTAATAACCTTTTTTATAATTCAAAAGTGTAGTCAAAACAGGTATTTCCATAAAAAAAATTAAGTTGTTTTTCTTAAAATACAAAACTTTTGCGTAATCCCAGCTATAAGGCATGTAAATTTGTCAGGAGAAAAAATAAAGTGAAATGAACTTGATATGGCCATGGTGCATTTGATATGGCCATATCAGGAGCAGGTAAGCTTTCACGAAAATCGTTTGATTATGAACAACTCTTAAAAGATACGCCATCAACGACAACACCAATTAACAGAACATTAAAAACTGAATGGATTACGTTGGTTTTCATGAACAAGTATTTCCAAACATGCATAAAACAAAGGAGATTTACCAGAGAAAAATAAGAAGAGGTCACATGAAAACCGCAAAACAGGCAACTGACGCCATATTGCTCAACCTGATTGGATGGAAAACGATCAAGTGACATACCAGGATGTCCTTTCACTGGATGCTGCTGCAATTTAGCGGATTTTTTGGTTAACCAACTCACAATAGGGGAGTGGCCATATCAGGAACATGGCCATAACAGGAGCACCCACCTTAAAACAAAAAATGTTAGATTGAAAGGTGAACAATATGAGAGCCTTACTAAAAAAAGGAAGAGTAGAAATAACAAGAGAGCCACGTCAAATTGAACCGCGGTGCTAATCCTAATTAAGATAAAAAAAACAAAAGAAAGTGCTCTTCCATAACTGAATAGAACCGAACTGAAATATGTAAATTTTTCTGATTGCACATGAATTGGTATCAAAGATTGCTATTCTGGTAAGTAGGAAAGATGTTAAAGAAAAAAAAAACCACAACAAGAGGAGAATCAGGAAGAAAATGCACAGTTTCCAGTACAATTTAAATGTAAGGGATAATCTAATTCCTGTGTGCAAAGAAATGTTCCTTTCAACGTTAGGGATTGGTGAATGGTCGGTCAGCAGTTGGGTCAAAGACACTGCAGAGGGAGGTTCAAAATCAAAGGAAGTTCGTAAAGATGGAAATAGCCTAATGAAAGATAATGTTTCTAAATTTCTTGATAAAATTTCAAAATTAGCATCCCATTATTAACATCATCTATTTCCAAGCTTTATATGGAGGCACATTTCTCATCATTCATTAAACTTTATAGAGTATTTAAAGAATAATGCAAGAGCTGCCATAATATTCAACCTGTGGCTGGTAGAGACTTATTTCTGAAACTCATTAAAGAACACAACATTGCCCTTTTCAAACTGAAGAAATGTGTCATCTTTGCCTTTCTTACAAACTACACAATGTTTCAGATAATGATTATAATACACATTAGTTGAAGAAAGAGAGAGCAAGAAAGGAAAAATCTGTACACAAAAGGAAGTAGAAGAAGGCAAATGCTGTGTGTTTACCATGGATGTTCAAGCGGTGCATCTAGTGCCTGCTACTCAAGCCAGTTCTATATGTTTTAAACACGTCATAGCTGTAGAAACATCCAGCATATTTTCAACCTCCATCATCAAAAAGGGCAAGGAAAGAAGTCCCTATGAGTCGGAGCATTTCTTGATTTACATTACTCACTCTGTTTCGATATTAATTGAAGTGCAACTCGCATTACTTGAAACCTGTAAAAAAATCTTAGTATTATACAGCTGCATATCAAAAACGAAAATCAGTAGACACTGATATATGCAATAATGATCTATTTGATCAAAGGAAGCTTCTAACGAAACGTTGCATTCTATATTCTCTATGAAGTGAGAAGTATGACAGTTGAACTACGTGTGATGCATTTTAAATAGGAGAAACTCGGTAGAAAATAGTTTACACGTAGCAACTGTTACATGAAACACTCTGATTATAATTGTGATTTCTGACAAAAGGTGTCACTGATTCCAGATGAAAGCTGTTCACTGTTACTAACAAAAAACAAATTATATAGTCTGCACATTGAGACACGTCAGACATGTGGATTTTGCAGAGCTCAGTAGATTGTGTGGAGCTAGTCTGTAGCTTAAACGGATTCACTCGTAGTCCTGTGCTGAAGTCGTGGAACAAAGTGGACGTTCGTCGTCTTCACTCACTGTCACCGGTTCCTTCTTTTGTGCCAAACTAGTCGTTAGCCTATATTACTTGATACTTGACAAACCTACTACATCTAATTTTAGTATTGTTCCCTAATTTCCATGACAACGGGACAACCGACATCGGTTAGTGGTGGAAAACTTGGAGAAAGTCTTCATTGTTCACTGCAACAGCGAGCTATTTGAATCCATCACTGTCGCAACATGATTGATGAGTGATTTTTTTATAACACATACTTAAAGTTTTGCAATACTGATACAAAATATTTTTCCTATTTTTGTACATAATTTCCGTTTCTTACTACATAAGAAAACACATATTTTCAAGTTTTTTAGCACATAAAAATCCGTTTTCTAATTTATCAGCCATCGGCGTAGCGCAGTTGGTGGGCGCTTTTGCCTGCTGATTCTGAGCTGCTCTAGAACTTGGGTTCGATTCCCTCTTGGGCTGATTATCTACTTGGATTTTCTCCAACCGTAAGACAAATGTCAGGTAATCACCTGCCTCAACTCGCCAAATATCATCTCGCTGTAACACAATAGTTAACGCCGCGTCGTTTTACCCGATAGCGGAACTGTTGCAAGTTCTACAGCCTATTATAAACCAAAATCTCAGCCACCGGCATAGCTCAGTCGGCAGAGGCGCTTGTCTGGTGATCCGGAGTTGCGCTCAGGCGTGGATTTGATTCTCGGTTGGACTGTTTACCTGGTTGGGTTGTCCAGAGATTTTTTCCAACCGTAAGGCAAATGTCAGGTAACCTGTCGCGAATCCTCGGCCTCATCTCACCAAATACTGTTCTCCAACCAGGAGATCAACCGTGAAAGGAATGTGCTTACTATTGCGTCATCTATTGGAGCGAATTAGTAGATAATATTATCGTTATAACGCCAGTTTAAAAACCATGCGCTCTCCTGCATTTGTTATTTCCTGTATGGAGAGATTAAAAGACCAGGAGATTAACAGTGGTCTAATTTTGTAACTAGAGTAGTATAAACATGTGTGTGTGTCAATGGTATTGTTTGTGCTGTGAGAGCTAGCCAATAGAGAAACAAGTATCCACGTGTGTGACCTTATGACATCTTATGACATCAACATTCATTCACAGCATCACCCCCCTGCGTTTCATTCCGGAAAGACTTTCTCGTGGTTGGAGCACAGTACCATCTCGTTATCACCAATCCTATCGACGTTATATAACCCGGTAGTTGATACAGCGTCGATAAATAAACAAATTCCCACTGCCTAATTTGAGAATCTCTTACGTCATATTCCGAGTTAGTGTCATAAATATCGGGTTGCCACTTATTTTTCGGTGCTCTGTATTAGCTCCATATTTTTGTTACCGACAGTACTTGGAACTTGCACCCCTCAGTCTTGTCTGCCAATAATGCGCAATGTATCTGCATTTTAAATTTAATGAGGGTTTCCGAGCAGAGGCAGGAAAGAAGATACCGGTGTTGCTGTAATGAGGGATTGCAGGGGGCAACCAACCCTCTGCCATATTGCAAGGGAGGAAGTACGTCAAATATTGAGAGAGTTATGTTTATAAAACAATATCCTACCTAGCTTACTCAGACAATACGTCGTCGTCGAGGTTACCCCACACAACAGACCAATTCTTCTTCCCAGTAGTCCAACAAAATTATAAAGATTACCCGGAGATGAATATAAAGGCAGGAACTGCTTATAAAGCTGTCCCAGGATTTCTTCTTAAATGTAGTTGATCATTTCTCAGTCACGATTCTCAATATTAATACGAAATATATAGATATGTACACTTAGTGCACATTCATTAGGTAACATGAGTTACCGGTTGAAATGTAAAATAAGTAGTGTCATGTGAGAGGCATTCCCTCATTGTACAGTTTAGCTATTGACCAGAAGAAGTTGATTTCTTTACTTTTTAATTATACGAGAACAAGCACAAAGTAATACGACACTGGAAATTATATTTCGATATTTAAAAAATGCACGTTTTGAAGCTTCCAGGTTAAAATGTCCAGAATACAATGTCCACAGCAGAATGTCCAAAAGGAAAATGTCCATGTATTACAAAGTCCACAGTACAAAATGCCCACAGTAAAATGTCCAATGTGAGAAAATGCTCATAGTAAAATGTCCAATGTGAGTAAATGCTCAAAGTAAAATGTCCAATGTGAGAAAATGCTCATAGTAAAATGTCCAATGTGAGTAAATGCTCAAAGTAAAATGTCCAATGTGAGAAAATGCTCATAGTAAAATGTCCAATGTGAGAAAATGCTCATAGTAAAATGTCCAATGTGAGAAAATGCTCATAGTAAAATGTCCAATGTGAGTAAATGCTCATAGTAAAATGTCCAATGTGAGAAAATGCTCATAGTAAAATGTCCAATGTGAGAAAATGCTCACAGTAAAATGTCCAATGTGAGAAAATGCTCATAGTAAAATGTCCAATGTGAGAAAATGCTCATAGTAAAATGTCCAATGTGAGAAAATGCTCATAGTAAAATGTACAATGTGAGAAAATGCTCATAGTAAAATGTCCAATGTGAGTAAATGCTCATAGTAAAATGTCCAATGTGAGAAAATGCTTATAGTAAAATGTCCAATGTGAGAAAATGCTCATAGTAAAATGTCCAATGTGAGAAAATGCTCATAGTAAAATGTCCAATGTGAGAAAATGCTCATAGTAAAATGTCCAATGTGAGTAAATGCTCACAGTAAAATGTCCAATGTGAGAAAATGCTCACAGTAAAATGTCCAATGTGAGAAAATGCTCACAGTAAAATGTCCAATGTGAGAAAATGCTCACAGTAAAATGTCCAATGTGAGTAAATGCTCACAGTAAAATGTCCAATGTGAGAAAATGCTCATAGTAAAATGTCCAATGTGAGAAAATGCTCACAGTAAAATGTCCAATGTGAGAAAATGCTCACAGTAAAATGTCCAATGTGAGAAAATGCTCACAGTAAAATGTCCAATGTGAGTAAATGCTCACAGTAAAATGTCCAATGTGAGTAAATGCTTACAGTAAAATGTCCAATGTGAGTAAATGCTCACAGTAAAATGTCCAATGTGAGAAAATGCTCACAGTAAAATGTCCAATGTGAGAAAATGCTCACAGTAAAATGTCCAATGTGAGAAAATGCTCACAGTAAAATGTCCAATGTGAGTAAATGCTCACAGTAAAATGTCCAATGTGAGTAAATGCTCACAGTAAAATGTCCAATGTGAGTAAATGCTCACAGTAAAATGTCCAATGTGAGAAAATGCTCAGAGTAAAATGTCCAATGTGAGAAAATGCTCACAGTAAAATGTCCAATGTGAGTAAATGCTCACAGTAAAATGTCCAATGTGAGAAAATGCTCACAGTAAAATGTCCAATGTGAGAAAATGCTCACAGTAAAATGTCCAATGTGAGAAAATGCTCACAGTAAAATGTCCAATGTGAGAAAATGCTCACAGTAAAATGTCCAATGTGAGAAAATGCTCACAGTAAAATGTCCAATGTGAGTAAATGCTCACAGTAAAATGTCCAATGTGAGAAAATGCTCACAGTAAAATGTCCAATGTGAGAAAATGCTCACAGTAAAATGTCCAATGTGAGAAAATGCTCACAGTAAAATGGCCAATGTGAGAAAATTTCCACATAACAGAAAAGTCCACTTTCAATTATGTATTATAAAAGAAGTAATGCTGCTTTGGTTACTAACTGTACTCAAAGGTTTATGAGGAAGTAGAACTAACTAAGGCAGTCATGAAGATTTTAGTATTGAATTTTTATTGACATCTCCCCTTACAAAGCAGTTCCCTATTCCGCAGGCCTACAGTAAATTAAGAGCTACAGTAGATCTGTGTCATACCACTTCGGCGTCCTCCTAAAAATGAAGATGTATTCGAAAATAATTTTAACAAAGACATTTACAATTCAAGCCTAGGAAGGCCTCCCTTGTGTTTTACCTAGTAAATGTGGCCAGCTAAAAATACGTCTAATTTGGGTTCGATTCCTGAGAAAGGAAGAGATTTTCTTCTTTTCCACAGGGACTAGGCCTACGTCCCCTAACTGAATTTTTCTGTTGTCTTTTTACCCCATTATCAGGAAGAGTTGGTACTGTGAGAATAGAACGGGCTCGAGCGCCCAATACATAAGCGAATAAGGGTATCCTGCTCTTTATGGCTTGCTTATTTAATTAAAAATAATTAAATTATCTCTAAGGCGACAGTAAGGGTAAAAATAAGTTGCAGGAAATAATACGAACCAGCTCAAGTAAGTAAATCTGAGTGATGAATATTAAAAGCACTTCCATTCTTGAAAATTCATATTCCATAGGCCTAATGTATGGATTTTAGAGTAATTTGCATATCTGAATATGAAAGAGCCGCAAAGGCGTCAAACATGGCAAACGAGTGTTGTAGGTCTCCTTGAATTTAACTGGGAAGACGCACTTAAGCGAATAGAACGCGAAGGTAATCGAATTGGAGCGACTTGCTGAAAACTTTTTCCTTTCTTTCTTTTAATGAAGGGGGCAGAGGGTTAAAATTTGTTGCTGTAACCTATTTAAGACTAACAAGTTAGCGCGGGGAGTAATATTAAAGGGTAATTCATATTACCACACCTCCAGCATAGCCACTTACCAACTTCTGTTATTGTCACAAGAATCGTGTTTGCAGAATTAGAAGCGTCGTGTCTACTTCTGGCTTCAAATGAGTAAAAGCAGGAAGTTCTGACTTCTACTTCTTCTGCATTAAGAGCAAGGTTCATTTGATTGTATTTCGACTCCTGATTACTCTACAGTTTCATAAAAACAATCAGAGAAAGTATAATGTGATGCTGCTTTGACGGGAGGCGAATACCCGCCATTAGGCGTAATAGATCGATTATTGATCAGATTTTTTTTTTTTTTTTGTATTCGAGAATAAATGCGAGTATAAGGGCACACCACATTAGTTTTTGTAGATTCCAAAAAGGCATATGAGTCGGTTCAGAAAAAAGTTCTACATAATATTATAATTGAATTTGTTATTCCCAAGAAACTACTCGTAGTTCCATTAATTAAAATGTGTCTCAGTGAAACTTAAAGCAGAGTACGTATAGGCCAGTTTCTGTCGGATGCTTTTCCCATTCACTACGGGCTAAAAGAAAGAGATGCACCATCAACTTTAGTTTTTAACTTTGCTCTAGAATTTTCCATTAAGAAAGTCCAGGAAAACAGATAGGGTTTGGAATGGAATGGGTTACATCAGCTGCTTGTTTATGCGGATGACGTGAATATGTTAGGAGAAAATCCACAAATCATTATGAAAAACACGGAAATTTTACTTCAAACAAGTAAGGAGATAGGTTTGAAAGTAAACCCCGATAAAACAAAGTATATGATTATGTCTCGTGACCAGAACGTAGTACGAAATGGAAATTTATCCTTTGAGAAGGTGTAAAAATTCAAGTACAGTGGAGCAAGAGTAACAAATATAAATGACACTCGAGAAGAAATTACATGTAGAATAAAATATGAGAAATGCCTGCTATTATTCAGTTGAGAAGCAATTCTCGAGAGAGTTAAAAGTTAGAATTTAAAAAACAGTTATATTATCGGTTCTGTATGGTTATGAAACTTGGACTCTCACTTTGAGACAAGTGCAGAGGTTAAGGGTGTTCGAGAATAAGATGCTTAGGAAAATATTTGGGGCTAAGAGAGATGAAGTTACAGAAAAATGGAAAAAGTTTCACAACGCAGAACTGCACGCATTGTATTCTTCATCTGACATGATTAGGAACATTAAATCCAGACGTACTTCCTAGTTCGTATTATGTCCATCCATTGAACCTGGAAGACTTACTCCATCTAAAAACATCGACCTGAAAGGATCATTCAACATAAAAAATTCGATACTTTATACTACAAATTATGATTAAGATACAATTAACAGGTAATTCAGCATTGTATTCAAATATTTATTAGGTAAGCAAGTAGTTCAACAGATTAAATATAAGGTAATTCGGGGGAGGATGCCAGTTGGGGGAAGACGCAACTTTCTTTGCAGTTCTTTTATGTGTCAGCAATTGACAGCGCGGATCCTCTAGTTTGAAGAGTGTTGACGGGGTGGACACGTAGCGTGTGCATTTGTCTTACTTTATCGTCTTTCATCGCCGTTATTTTGGATCTTGTGAGCATATAGTCTGGTTAGTACATACTTTATAATATTTCGTTGCTTATATTTAAGGTTCATAGACTGATGTTTTATTTTAAATGGAATATCTGCTATATACGTGAGTTGTGCATTTTGTTACGCACACTAGACATGCAGCTACGGCAACAACCTTGCGGCAGTAGGCAAGTAAGTGTGAGTGGCGTCTTCCCCCTGTAACTGGGGGAAGACGCAACATGGTTAAGAAATACATTATTTAATCCGTAAATTATGTTGTGGGAAGGTTATTATTTGATAATATTTTACATTATATTATTTTACATGTTCTCTGATACTTTGCAAAAGGTATTAATGATTAAAAATGTAATTCACATTTCATTTTTATGCAGACGATGACTTGAGAGTGCAAAATAAAAACACATTGGACATCTTAGTCAAAATAAAATTTAATTCGAGCTGCTGAAGATTTAAAGTATGGACAAAAATCGTCATTGCTGCAGCGAGGTTGTGTGGCATTCCATACAGAACTCTCAAATGACGAATGGAATCTTCAAACATTACTACATGTTCACGAGGTCCTTCCACTAGCGGAGCATGTGGCAGTAGACCTACATCAATAGTTGCTTCCATCAGAACGGATAACGGGATTTCAATTCTGGAAACAATCAGCCCTATTCCTAAGTAAGGAAATCTAAATTCTTTGCCCGTAAAAAACAAACAGCGTAGATCTCAACTACACCACAAAGAAGAGAAACTATGCGGAAAAAGGCCAGAAAAAAAGAAACCTTCCCAACCAAGAAAGAAAAAGAGACTTGTAAGTTCTTCTTCTTCTTCTTCTTCTTCTTCTTCTTCTGTTGACGAAATTAGTCACGATGACAGTGGTAATAGTTTAGATGAGGAAGATGATTTTTGTTGTTTCTTCTGGACACTTTTACGCTAAGACAGGCCAAGTGTGACTGAATTCAGTACACCGCATGCAAGAAATCCTTGCACGAAGATTGGAGTGGTGATAATTTGCAGTGTATGAAATGTGGTGCAGGCTCGTACTAACATTCAGAATTGTATCCTAATTAATCAATTTTTGCAAAATAATCATGAAACAAGTTTATAATTAAATCCATAGATGTTTCTCTGTAGTTGTAATAAAATACACATAAAATATTCCAATGTTTATTTTATGTATGCCATTTACTATGTTGTTGCATCTTACCCCATAACAAGTGGCATCTTCCCCGTGTATATGGGGGAAGATGCCACCCTGACGCGAGTTTTTTTAACATGAAAAATTGTTAACAATATACGCACTTGCAAAGGAACCAATCATTATACAGACCAAATTATAATTGAAAAATACGATAAATTTGTTTGTATTGGCTTATCACTTCAGGTTTGAGATGTATAGCCAAGAAATACCTTAGATGTGGCGTCTTCCCCCGAATTACCTTATTACAAACTCATGATAGGGTTATAAAAATTGTAGGCAAGAAAAATACATCGATGGATAAAAAGTAAAACTTCGATCTGTGAATTTGCAGGCGAATCAGAAAACTGTTTTAAAAATTAATTTATTTGAAAATACGCCAACTTTTTATATATCGTCAGTTTACAAGTAAAACACATTAAGACAAAAATATAACTTCTGATAAAAAAGGCGTATATAGCCTAATGTATCGTACATATAATGTATCTGTATAAACTTAGAATTGGAAAATAAAATACACATAAACAGAAATAATTTACTAAAATTATATTTTGAGGATTCAGTTTTGTCAAGACTTTTGAAACGCCTTTTTCTCAGACGTAATATTTTTGTCTGATGTGTTTTGCTTGTAAACCGACGATCTTCTACGCGAAGACAAAATATTAGTTAACTGTCCAATTTTGGGAATATAACGCGCTTATTCTGAATAACAATGTAAACTAAATGACAATTTTTGTAGATACAAGTTGTCACTTCTTAGCCATTGACATGCTATATAGCAGTGATAATTGGTTGTGTTTTAATCTTCACACTTGTAAATCAGAACAATCTGTGCGTCATGTATGACAACATGTTTGCAAAAATGTGTTAACTGGCTGTTGAAACTGGGTGTGCTGCAAGGAGACTCAAACTACTTATATGAAGATTCTTCTTTCGGTATTAGAAGTGCAAGAGCTCGAGGAATTTGCAGGTGAATCGTAGGAACTCTATTTTTCAGGAGCTCCGCAGTACCCCCCAGATTCCTGCATCCAGCGATTTTTATACTCAATACACACCAGAACTAGGAATGCCTGTTAACAGAATACACATTTGTTAGATTTGTCAAGTAGAAAACAAAGCACGTGTTGAAACACATGTGATGGCATGAATTCGTAGACGATAACATAAAATAACGATTTCTGTCCTTAACACACATCATGCATGGATGGATGAATGGATGGATGAATGGATATATATATATATATATATATATATATATATATATATATATATATATATATATGTCGAGAGAGACAGGTATAGATATTTATTTATTTATTTATTTATTTATTTATTTATTTATTTATCTACTTATTTATTTACTTATTATTTATTTATTTATTTATTTATTTAATCTTACAGAGCTAAGGCCAGTAGGCCTTCTCTTCCGTCCAGCCAGACTCTCATCTACCAGATGTTTTTTTTTTAAATCGACTATCTTCAATATTTTAATAAGAAAAAGTTTACATTTAATATCAGATATGCTTAAATGTAGAGCTCTTATTTTACACAATTCATTGAATTTAGAACATACTGTAGCCTATTATTAACAGCGGTGAATAGCTAGTGAAACCGACATAGACATCTCTGATAAAACAGCAGGCTATTATAAACTCTAATGAAGACTACAGGAAAAAAAGGGGGAATGTCAAGATTTTCAGAAGAGCTAATTTAAAGTTCAAAACTAATTTATTTAAGAAGTGTGTTACAAATGATAAATACCACCATGCAATTTGAAAGATGGTTAATCTAGTAATCGATATGTTCAATATGTTTTATTGTCGTCTAATCATAAACTTCCAATTTTTACCATTATCTCAATTTTCACAAAAAAGTGCCATTCTCCCTTTTCTTCCTGTGGTCTTCTCTTGTTAAGTTAATTTTAATGTTTATTTGATATATAGAAACTATATTTTATATTATTTAATTTTTGGACAGAATAAGAAATCAATACCGATAGGGTAAACATTGGTAATTTCGTGTTAATTTCATGAAAATTAATTTAAAATGCAAATGTGTAAATATATCCTTATTCCGATTTTTTCAATTAAAAGACGATAATTTGCTGTTCAAATCTGGAGACATAAAAGATTGGACACGTTCTTGAACAAGTGCCAAAAACCACTTTTACAACTTAAGCTAAAAGGTTAGTTATTTCGTGATAACCTTGGTAATTTCGTGATATTACATTGATAATTTCGTGAGAGGTAGAAGAATTGTGTAAAAATTGATTAAAGTCAAATGAAATTCTCATTTATTGTTACAAGACTTCAAACATAGTAATTTCGTCTAATATTCATAGCAAGAAAACATAGAAATACATATCAACACATAATAAGAATGAAATCAAAGTAAAAATTGAAATTGAAAAGGGATCTTCTTTGCCCTGAAAGGGTGAACACTTTTATTACGGACTTTACCATGGCCTATATTACTAGGGTAACTCCAAAAGTAATGCATAACATTTGTTTAAAAATTATATTTTTATCCTACAGCTTTGCTATTTTCACAGAATGTAGATACATCCTTTAGAAACAAAATGTCACTTTTCCACATAATCCCCGTCCCTTTCAACTGCCGTACGTAACCTAGAAACGAGGGCCTGTAGACCAGCACGGTAAAAGTCTGGACCAACACGTCTGAGCCACTCTTTAGCAGCGTGCACAAGGGAGTCATCTTCTAACCTCGTTCCGCGAAGGGATCCTTCAGTTTATCAAAGAGATGGTAATGGCATGGTGCCAGTTCAGGACTGTAAGGCGGATGTTTCAGTGTTGTCTATCCGAATTTTGTGATCTGGTCTGTGGTGTTGTGACTGACATATGGCTGTGCGTTGTCGTGCAATAGCAGAATATCCTGCTTCTCCCGATGTCGTCGAACACGACTCAGTGGAGCTTGAAGTTTCTTGAGAGTTGCCACATACGCGTCAGAATTAATGGTGATTCCGTGTGGCATGATGTCCACAAGCAAGAGTCCTTCTGAATCGAAAAACAAAGTAGCCATAACTTTTCCTGCCGAAGGTGCACTTTTGAATTTCTATTTCTTTGGTGAATTTGCATGATGCCACTCCATTGTCTGCCTCTGTCTCTGGTCCAAAATGGTGGAGCCATATTTCATCTTCTGTCACAATTCTTGCAAATAAGTCATCTAGCACTTATCATTGACACTTAGCATGATAACAAATCAAACAGAAGGTACACTGAACCCATTGCGTCCCCCTTTTCTTTTTTGTTATCACATCTTATCTTCAGATTTCTAAAATTCGTATTGTAATACAATTTTTAAAATAGTGTAAAATGTAACGCTTGATACTCAACAAAATTTCGCCTCAAACAGCTAAGATTTCTATCAGTAAAGCTAAGCCTATATGGCGACTACAGCTGTATCTAAAATTCCGAAAACATTTCGTAAAATTTCATTAAGATATAATAAATCTTTGTATCAAATATTATATGCTTACCTTTAGTAATAAACCTGTAATGTAATTAAAAACATCCACAAAATTTGTACGTCTGAGAAGTCGACGCTAGCTTGCTCTCTCCAAAGATAAAAGCTCACTGAAGCAGCTACAATAGTCACACAAAGCGTAGCTGTATATTTCTGGAAAATGGACAACATATGCAATCCCTTGGCGGAAATCTGAATCTCGTAACACCATTGGTTAGTTCACGAAAGAGCAAAGAAAAAGTATCACGAAATAACCACTGCCACGAAATTACCAATGTTTACCCTACTCTAATTTCCGACGTTAGGTGTAACGTGACTCACCAGACACTTGGACATGTTGAAGCTTTTTCTTAAGATTCTGCTCATCTTGGAAGCGACAGTTCCTTTGCTGTAGTTTGAAAGAACTGCTGGCACTTCCAGTTTCGCAAGATAAAGACGATGACGCTGTTGCAGACGGCACTGCTTCATTGTTGCATGTTTGTAAGGCGATCCTTCCTGCTGTGTCAACACTGCCTTAGCACGTGATGAACAAGCGGCAACGCAAAGAAAATCAACAGACGGACAATAGAACAGTCTTATTTGATAAATATGCTTTTGTACTGTGTTACAGCGCGTGCGACTATCAATCCACTGAATCTGGGTTCGATTTCATTCGAGGAAAGTAGACAAGCGCGAGGTCCAAAAATCTCTATCCGTTGCACAGTCTGTGACTGTCACCGTCGCTAATAATCGACAGATTCTTAAGACATTTATACAATATTTGTAGTGTCACTGGTATATAAATGTTTCATATTTAATTAAATTAAGCTCGTGGCGCGACAGCCCATAGAGGGAGAGCTAAGGCCGACCAGCTGTGCTGGCCTCACGTCCACATGCCTCAACAGAGGTGAACGATCATCCAACCAGAATGGAGGTATCGTGTGGTAAACACGATGATCCCTCCAGTCTTTGTAGTTGGCTTTCGAAACCAGATTTCGTCATCTGTCGTAGATAGGTAGTTGGTACATATGTAGATAGACTGATAGGAAGGAAGTTAGGTATGTGAGAAGTAGGTAGGTAGATAGATAAGTAGTGGGTTGGGAAACAACGCTGCTTGATAGGTAGATATGTCGTTGTATAGGGGATAATGGCAGTTTGGTAGATAGGTAGGCCTATGTAGAAAGAAAGAGAGCTACGTAATAAGTAGATAGTGGGTTGGTATATATAAGTTACAGTATGTAGCTAGATACGTTAGTAGTTACACTGGTGGGTAGAGTGGTCAGCTTGGTAGATAAATAGAAAATCAGGTAAATAATAAATAGGTATATAGATTAATAGATAGTGGTTAAGTAGATACATATGTAGTTGCATAGATAGATATTCATAAGCTTGGTAGAGAGGTAGGTAAGTAGGTTTATAAATATATATTCACTTACTTACTTACTTACTTACTTACTTACAAATGGCTTTTAAGGAACCCTGCCTCACATAAGCCCGACATCGGTCCCTATCCTGAGCAAGATTAATCCAGTCTCTGTCATCATATCCCACCTCCCTCAAATCCATTTTAATATTATCCTGCCATCTACGTCTCGGCCTCCTCAGAGGTATTTTTCCCTCAGGTCTTCCAACAAATATGCATTTCTGGATTTACCCATACGTGCTACATGCCCTGCCCATCTCAAACGCCTGGATTTAATGTTCCTAATTAATGTGTTAGGTGAAGAATACAATGCGTGCAGTTCTGCGTTGTGTAACTTTCTGCATTCTCCTGTAACTTCATCCCTCTTAGCCCCAAATATTTTTCTAAGCACCTTATTCTCAAACAGCCTTAATTTCTGTTCCTCTCTCAACCAAACCATGTAGACAGATACTATGTAGTTATAAGTAAAATTCATGTATACGTAGGCAAATACAGGGTGTCTACATGAAACCTTTACAACTTCAGATGTAAATAGCCTAACAAATTATTAAGACACGATAACTGGACGCGGTTTTTGCATGTTAATCAGAAACTGTCAAAGTTTTTATGCGATTTTTTTTTAATTATTGACATGCGTTTTTTGTAGCAGGTGTGAATTTTGGTGAAATCTGAAATCTGAAAGTGAAGGAGATGTGTATACCTCAGGAGATGGTATCCGATCAGTAAATCCAATAACAGGAAATTGAACTTGCCGCATACGACTGTCCACGAAGTCCTTTACAAGAATCTGAGGCTGTACTCGTCCAAAGTTTGGCCAGTGCAAGCTAGAATTTTTATCTATCTATCTATCTATCTATCTATCTATCTATCTATCTATCTATCTATCTATCTATCTATCTATCTATCTATCTATCTATCTATCTATCTATCTATCTATCTATCTATCTATCTATCTATCTATCTATCTATCTATCTATCTATCTATCTATCTATCTATCTATCTATCTATCTATCTATCTATCTATCTATCTATCTATCTATCTATCTATCTATCTATCTATCTATCTATCTATCTATCTATCTATCTATCTATCTATCTATCTATCTATCTATCTATCTATCTATCTATCTATCTATCTATCTATCTATCTATCTATCTATCTATCTATCTATCTATCTATCTATCTATCTATCTATCTATCTATCTATCTATCTATCTATCTATCTATCTATCTATCTATCTATCTATCTATCTATCTATCTATCTATCTATCTATCTATCTATCTATCTATCTATCTATCTATCTATCTATCTATCTATCTATCTATCTATCTATCTATCTATCTATCTATCTATCTATCTATCTATCTATCTATCTATCTATCTATCTATCTATCTATCTATCTATCTATCTATCTATCTATCTATCTATCTATCTATCTATCTATCTATCTATCTATCTATCTATCTATCTATCTATCTATCTATCTATCTATCTATCTATCTATCTATCTATCTATCTATCTATCTATCTATCTATCTATCTATCTATCTATCTATCTATCTATCTATCTATCTATCTATCTATCTATCTATCTATCTATCTATCTATCTATCTATCTATTTATTTATTTATTTATTATTTTGCTAATAATTGTAACATAAAATACAAAATATACAGAAAAACTTTAGCTCGCCCCTGAAAGAGTGGAACTCGTGCTCAGGGGCGCCGAGGAAGCATTCCTTCGGAGACAAATGCATTTTGCATACGTTCAATGTCCTCCACACTTGTGCTTTGCTGCCCACTGCCCTTTTTCCGCAACACACTCCCAGTTTCTATAAATTGTTGGTGTCACTCCAGGATTATTGGCCGTGATGGCGGTTCTCTTCCATATTGGGTCCGGCGTGATGATGCACCTATGTATCTGATCGTGTCTCAATAAACCAGGGTACAAATTGTGCCATATCCTGAGGTGTCCACATCTCCTTCAGTGTCAGATTTCACCAAAATTCACACCTGCAACCAAAAAACTCGTTTCAACAATCCATCAAAATTCCCATAAAAACATTGACAGTTTCTGATTAACATGCACGAAACCGCATCCAGATGTCGTGTTTCAATAATTTGTTATTTACATCTGACGTTGTAAAGGTTTCATGTGGACACCCTGTATGTAGGTAGAATACACAGATAGTTATTTACGTAGGTGTATATGCAGAGTGTTTCTGAGGGGGTGTTACAAACTTTCAGGGATGATGGCGAAGGGCACATGTATTAATTTGAGATAAGGAACCAGGAAATGACTGAGTCGAAAGTTACAAGCAAAAATAGTTGTGTGGAAATGGAATTGTAATTTGGCACCACGTGCCCTCCTTCCCTTAAATTTTGGAACAGTCGTGGAAAAATGGTATGGGTCGGATGTCTCCTACGTGGGTACTTGTCATGATACAATCTATGAGCTTGTCTACTGTTCCCATTGCCTCATCCGCATTCGAAAATCAGGTCTGCATATTCCGCTCTCGTGTACTCCTCCATTTCACTAGGACTGATCTACTGACACTGCAACTTGTACACATACACTGCTGTCTACAGACGTGCATATCAGGACCGACCATGTCTGTTACACATTACGCTATCTGCATTGCTTTAGTGTAGTTTCCTGTCCCCACCCCTCAGACAGCGCACTGAATGGAATACTGTAAGTAGACAACGTAAACAACGTCAGATGAATACTGTATATGTAAGATGTACAGATAAATACACATAAATAAGGTGTACAGAGGAATAAAATTATTTCATTTGCACAAAACTATTTTTGCTTGTAACTTTCGACTCGGTCATTTCCTGACCATGGTTCCTTATCTCAAATTGATACATGTACCCTTCGCCATCATCCCTGAAAGTTTGTAACACCACCTCAGAAACACCCTGTATATATATATATATATGTACAGTAAGTTTGTAGGACGGTGAGTAGATAAGTACAGTAGGCCTATATGTGCATTTTGATGTCTCGATAAGTAGGCAGGAATAGGCAATTGTTTAATGGATTAATTGCAGATAATATGTAGATATGTGGCCAGGTATGTACAAATCATACATAGAGGTGTAGATGGCATGTAAGAGAGTACGCACAAGGAGATAGAGGTACGCAGATAATCTAACCTCGCAGGCGCTGATCCGGTCAGCTTTGTCCTGGAGTTAAAACTCCCAAACTTTTGTTGTGTTTAGTTCATTACTGTGATACTAAGATTTGATACGGAATTCGTAAGTGCTCATAAGTACTGCCTACAGTATATAGTGATTCATCTGTTGGCTTTAACGAAGGCTTGTAGTCTAGCCATTAATGTTTGAACATCTAGTGTTAGTGCTATTGATCGGTGCTAGAGTGTGAAGATTTTTATTGTTCGCATTGTGGAGAATTGCCTCGTAATTGAATTGCTCCTCGCACAAGTTGAAGTGGAGGCAGCTTGATAAATAAACCAAGGCCGTGGAATTACCTGTGCGTAGAGACGCGAATAACTTGCTGCGTTAATAATGCACATGATGTTGATTGTCTTGACTCCATCGAGAATTCTCGGCAGCAGTTTGACGCCTAGTAAAGACTTGCCAATGCAGGTAGCAGCCTCGCTGGCTTCAGGAGATGTCTCGGTCAACCATAGCTTCCCAAGATAAAGCCCATTTGCGAAGTAAATGGATATGTCTGTGTCGTTACTGAAATTGATATAGCAAGGTGCATCAATTTTTATAACTTACTGTTTATAACAGCTATATGATTGAATTCCTAAGTTCAGATAAACGATCTAATAAAGGCAGAATTGTAAATGTAAAGCATTAAAAAATATTTGCATGTACCTACTGGCAAAACGTAAGAGTACAAACAAAAGCGGAGGAATACCTGGGGAGACCATATTAATTTTCTTTGCAAAAAATTGTCAAGAATAATATTTCTTCTACGAAATTTAAAAATGTAAGTTTCGAAGAATTACATTAGAGTTGCCTATTCTTATTTTCGTAGAATACTTTCTTACGGACCACATTTATGGGATAATAGCACTCATATTCATAAGATTTTTATGTTAAAAAATAAAAAGCTATTAGAATTATAACAGTTTCACCAACGAAGGCACACTGCAGACGTTATTCGTGAATGAAAAAATGATGACTGTAACATCACAGTCCATTTGTCAAGCCCTAAATTTTGTAAAAGATAATTCACATATATTGACACGTAGGAGTGATGTATATCTACTTCTGATATAATATCAGAAAACCGAGCGAGGTGGCGCATGCGTTTAGTACAGGACTCTCATTCGGGAGGTCCGTGGTTCAAATCCCCGGACCGATCGATCTGACTGTGATTTTTCCGTGGTTTTCTACAGTTACTTTGGCAAATGCCGGGTTGGAATTTTCATTGCCACGGTCCATTTTCCTTCCTCTTTCCTGTAGAAAAAGAATTTAAATTTCATATCATATCATTCATTTTCATAGGCATATCCAAGTCATGGCGAATATCTTCGTCCGTTTGCAGGAGGAAAGTCCTCTACGCAACCGTTCCTGGGTTCTCAGCCTTTCGCAATATCTCTGCCAGGATTAATTCCTTAAGAGTACTTCCGAGGGCGCTTCGACACCTTAGAAGGGCTGTCGGAATGGATCGTATGTTGCTTGGTCACCTTGGCGGTATGAACTTAAGGCGAGGGGGGAGGGTGTAGGAGAAGGGTCACACTTTACTTGCGTGATTCGGGTTCGGCATATTGCGGATAGATGGCAGAGCTGTGACCAATTTTCAATTTTGCAAAAGTTTAATTTGAGACATAATTCCTCAAAATGAAATATACTTTAATATATTTCGATTATTAGATGTTGAAAATCGAGCAGCATTAGTTATAAGTACATTTATTCGAATTATTGTAACAGCAGCCGACAGGCCATCGTTATGCCTATGAGATACTGAACTGAAGTGCTTTATATTCACATGATTTGAAGATATTGGTGTAATTTACAGTTACTATAGAATTTCATAATTTCTTGTCATTGGACGATAGATAGATAGATAGATAGATAGATAGATAGATAGATAGATAGATAGATAGATAGATAGATAGATAGATAGATAGATAGATAGATAGATAGATAGATAGATAGATAGATAGATAGATAGATAGATAGATAGATAGATAGATAGATAGATAGATAGATAGATAGATAGATAGGTAGGTAGGTAGGTAGGTAGGTAGGTAGGTAGGTAGGTAGGTAGGTAGGTAGGTAGGTAGGTAGGTAGGTAGGTAGGTAGGTAGGTAGGTAGGTAGGTAGATAGGTAGATAGATAGATAGATAGATAGATAGATAGATAGATAGATAGATAGATAGATAGATAGATAGATAGATAGATAGATAGATAGATAGATAGATAGATAGATAGATAGATAGATAGATAGATAGATAGATAGATAGATAGATAGATAGATAGATAGATAGATAGATAGATAGATAGATAGATAGATAGATAGATAGATAGATAGATAGATAGATAGATAGATAGATAGATAGATAGATAGATAGATAGATAGATAGATAGATAGATAGATAGATAGATAGATAGATAGATAGATAGATAGATAGATAGATAGATAGATAGATAGATAGATAGATAGATAGATAGATAGATAGATAGATAGATAGATAGATAGATAGATAGATAGATAGATAGATAGATAGATAGATAGATAGATAGATAGATAAAACTTTATTGTCGATGGCATAATGTATGCATAGACATGGTCAAACATATACAATTACAATTTAATGTAAAATAAGTCAAATAAAAAAAAAACATTATTCATTTCAACGGCCCATGCGTGCATCCTCAAGACTGTAGGGACACAATTTTATTAATTTCGTTTTTATATAATTCTTAAATTTCAGAGAATTTTTTGTATATTTGATGTCATCAGGCAAATTGTTGTATATTTTAATACCAAAGACCATATATGTTCTACTAGTGTTTGTAAGGTGGTGAACTGGAATAGTTAAACTATTTTTGTTACGAGTGTCGTAGGTATGGAAATCACAATTTTGATGAAAATCAGACAGATTTTTATAAATTAGTAGTAAAACATTAAAAATGTATAAACCATAAACAGTAAGAATATTATATTGTAAAAAATGTTCCCTACAAGAGGTCCTACTGTCAACACCCGCTATGCATCTGACAATACAGATTGCTATCAAACCATGTTTTGAGATCTTTTAACAGGTCACAACAGGTTGTCTCTAAATCCAGTTCCTCTCCATCTTTTACAATGACAGAAGTATCATCAGCATACATACACATAAAATGATTTCTTACATACATGGGTAAATCGTTTACATATAAAAGAAACAATACAGGACCCAGAACAGAGCCCTGAGGAACACCCACATCAATATGTACATTCTTGGATCTATATTTATGTGTAAAATAATTTATTTTATGATCCTTGTGTAGTATTTCCACATATTGATATCTGTTTTGAAGATAAGAGGCAAACCATTTTAAAACTATCCCACGAATACCATATCTTTCAAGCTTAGCCAGAAGAAGGTTATGATTCACACAGTCGAAAGCTCTGCTAAGATCGCAAAAAACTCCAACAGGAGGCTTACCATTATCAAGAGCCGACGTAATTTCATTGAATACGCTATAGATTGCAGTATTGGTGGATACTATGAGAGATCTCAACTCTGCTGTGATCGACCTTGACAACCTTGTTCCGATGCATTAAATTTTGCTGTCACCCATTTCAATGTAACTGTGCCAATACTCCATGCGTATTCTCTAGCTTTTGATTACATCTACAATCTTATTTCCTCCAATGCGAGACAGCGATCGGATCTCCCCACTAAACACGAGAGCTACGATCGGTTACAATGCCGGTAAGTTGTATACGCCGCTCACTGTATTACAAATTCCATTGCTCTAATATACTGGGTGTTCATTTCAAAGTGTGTCATGACGTCACTGTTGTTGGGTCACTGATTTGAAGCGAGTTTCAGCTTATATGTTAGAGAAGTTGCCTATTATTTAAGGCGTTCTTCAATCTGAACTTGAGAACGTGTACGGTATAACTTGAACGTCGTAGCAACAGATGGCGGTCTGTACGGTCTGTGTGCTACCATAACCTCTTTCGAATTGTGTTTTGCGCCGGCAAGTCGTACGCAGGGTATTTGTTATCATCGGTTGCGTACGGTAACATTCCACAACACAAATCAAATGCTCCGTGTCCATGTTGACCGTCGAAGTTAATGTCAACAAATACGTAAGTAATCGTCTTAACCCTCTCCCCATATCCCGACAGTACGTATTTCCAAACAGTTCACATTCCTGCCACTACCGGCGTTACCGTACGTATCGGTACGTACTCTTCAGAATGAACGCCGTACTTGCTAGGCAACTTCTCTGCCTCTTATGTTATACACGTCTGCAGAAGTGTAGGAATATTGAATTCTCTAGGCTCATCGGCTAGCCACATGACGGCATACAGCGAGCCATGACACATTTTGAACTGAACACCCAGTATTTCATTTCGACTTCATTTTCAGATCTGAAAAGCTGTGATTGCGAGACGGAGGTGCCAGCCAGGATGATGCATTTCTACATGATTCCGCCTTAGTTCCACTTAGGGACACTCAGTTAGCGAGATCCTTAGGCATATGCACATGGGAGTGTTTCCAGTGACAGTCCTTTTCAATAATTGCTAGTTCTCGCACGAGAAGCTCCAGATGTCCAGAACTTCAGTACGAGGATAATCTGCATAATTATAAAATTGAACAACCAGAGCCATCTGTGGAGTATCTTCGGAGGTCGAGGCTGAAAATACACCTTCAGTAATTCTAGTCATCTGACTCCTCCCCTCTGGACTTGAGCACCTAATAATAGACCAACTGTGCCCTCATTCACACGGAGAAGCTTGTAATATGAAATAATAATTACAATATTATTGGTACCGGTAGTTAATTAATGTAGTGCAATGTTGCGAAGCAGATTTAATAATTGAAACCTGTTTCATATATCGGTTTGAAGACTACATTCGTTGAGAATATAGCTTTGTAGATGGCAAAATCAAAGCTTTGAAAGGACTAGACTCTTCGAAAGAGTGACTTTCAAGCTTTCGTTCATGTCTGTCAACATAACCTTACCAAACTTGGGTAACATTCAGTATGCACATAGATGAAATTTAGCTTTAAGCAATCTAATTCTAATCAAGAAACCTCTCTTAGATTTTTGGGTATATACAGTATCTTCTACCTAATTTGGTGTGGAAAATTCTTATTGACTGTATTGCTAATAAAATAAGTAGATATATTTATGCTGGTAGTCCTAAAAAAATAATGCATACCAAAATTCCCTTATATTAACAATTTATTATACCTATATATATCCATATTAATTAGTGAGTCCTTCTATGGGTAAATCATTCTTATGCTAAAAAGTTATTCATTTTAGAAGAAAAATATCAATGGCAATTATTTGTGAAGTTTTATCCAAAACTCACTGCAAACCACTCCTTACTAAACTTGGGGTACATTCTTTACGACTGATGTTTCTTTTAAGTAGTCCTCTTTATGTAAAAAAAAATACTCTTCTTTATTCTGTGTGCTCTCTAGTGTACTATCATTTAATTCATAGCAGAAATAATGTGTATATTAATATCTGTACTGTCTATTGTAATTGGGGCTTTGCCCTGTTATAGACATAAATAAATAAATCTATACCTATACTAATAATAAATCTGTAGCCGAAATTTTTCTGGTAATTTTCGATTTTCCAAAAATAATTGGTCCTAACATATATAATTAACCACCCTGAAACCGAAAATCGCTTTTTTGAAATTTCTGTTTGTATATCTGTCTGTCTGTCTATCTGTCTGGATGTTTGTTACCTTTTCACGCGATAATGACTGAACCGATTTATATGAAAATTGGAATATAAATTAAGTTTGCTGTAACTTAGATTTTAGGCTATATGAAATTCAAAATAAGTTATTTAAAAGGGGGGTTATAAGGAAGCCTGAATTAAATAAATCGAAATATCTCGCTTAGTATTGATTTTTGTGAAATATATTACATAACAAACGTTTCTTTAAAAATGATCTCCGATAAGTTTTATTCCTTGCAAAATTTTGATAGGACTGATATTTAATAAGATAAATTAGTTTTAAAATTAAGGTACGCCATCTAAGGCGGTGTAATGAAATGAAAACAAATGACTACGTCTATAAGGGGCCTTGGACAACAACAATCGAAAGCTATGAAACATGGCCTACAGAGAATGTTTCTGCGTTTGTATGAAGTAATATCGAAAGCTAAATTAACCGATTTGTATAATTAATTACTATTTCATCATTGGAAAGTGTAGTTTCTCTACATGGACATAATGCTATAATGTTATTACAGTAACTTCTGTGTGCTCTCTGGACCAAAATGACCGCATTTTAATTATTTAAATACAATTTAAATTAAGTAACATATTAAAAGATTTATCCTTCTCTCAAACACGAATGTTCCTTGGATCAAATGTCCTATTTTAATTATGTAATTACTTTATATTTATTTCTAACAAGTGCAGCGGAGCGCACGGGTATGGCTGGTAAATAAATAAATAAATAAATAAATAAATAAATAAATAAATAAATAAACAAACAAACAAACAAACAAACAAACAAACAAATAAATAAATAAATAAATGTAAGTATACTAGGACTCAAAATAGTTATGGACTTTTTATTGTCCAACAGATAATGTTGAAGGTTTGCCTTAACTATCATTTAAAATGATTATTAAATCTACTCTGCTCTTTATAGTGTTAATGATTTTAATGTTATTTTGTAAATTTAAATGTTACGTCATTTGCATTTGCATTTCGAATCTAATCTCAGTTGGGATACGCATATTAAATATACATGTAATAAGGCATTCTCTATTTTCCATTCACTAAAAAGATTGTATCATTATCCATCTAAATTAAAACAGACGCTGGTACAGACACTCATTCTACCTCACTTCGATTATTGCGACGTTTTGTTCAGTGATCTCAGGATTCATTCCGCTCAGAAACTACAGCATGTTCATAACGCGTGCGTCCGCTTCATTTGTAATGTTCGATACTATGATCATATCTCACCTTCTTTCGATAAGTTATCATGGCTTAGGTTACATGAGAGGAGAAATCTGCACTCACTTTCTCTCCTATATCGAATTATGCACACTTCATCCCCCTATTATTTATTCGCTCGTTTTCATACTCTTTCTCGCTATCATAATATTAATACTCGATCACAACGCGATAACACGCTAGAAATTCCACTTCACACATCATCTCTGTATTCCTCATCTTTCGCTGTTGCTACCTCTCGTCACTGGAACTCTCTGCCGCCTGCAGTCAAGGTCTGCCGAACATTGAATTCTTTCAAATCCAAGTTAGAAAATTATCTTATGACGAGTTGCCAAACTAACTTACTATTATGACAAGTGTTGTATTGCATGCTTCCACGTATTCACATTTTTTATGTTCTAGTGATATTTAACTTATTTTATATTTTTGTTTTCATATTTTCCGATAACGGTATATCTCTAATGTGATAAGTTGAGCTATATATAATCATAATTTTCCTTCCTGTGTGTACTTAAAAATATTGTATTCATTGTATGCTTTGTACTGCACTATTTTATTACTACTATTAGTATTATCATTACTATTAGGCCTGTTATTATTATTGTTATTGTTATTATTATTATTATTATTGTTATCATTATTATTCTTACTATTCTTATTATTATTATTATTATTATTATTATTATTATTATTATTATTATTGTCAATAATTGTCTTATTTTTTTATTTATAGCCGTGGAACTGAAGCCGGATGGTCTATGGCGAGTCCTTGGCATCAACACCTTTGATTTGATTACCCCCTTTGATTTGATTACCTGGTTGGGTTTTTCCGAGGTTTCCCCCACCGAAAAGGCAAATGCCGGGTAATATTTTGGCGAATCCTCGGACCTCATTTCATCTCACTACATCTCGCCAAAATGTAAAAAAATTGTACAACATTGTAAAAATTGTAGAAAATTACTAAATTGTAAAACTATAAAAATTTGTAAAAATTGTAATTGTAATATTGTAAAATGTTGACATGTTCCACATCTTAAAGCTTCATTGCTCATGTAAGATCTATGGAATAAAATAAATGAATGAATGAATGAATGAATGAATGAATGAATGAATGAATGAATGAATGAATGAATGAATGAATGAATGAATGAATGAATGAATGAATGAATGAATGAATGAATGAATGAATGAATGAATGAATGAATGAATGAATGAATGAATAAATACTTTGTATGCCTCATTTATTTTGACCTGCTGTTCACATTTTATTATGCTTTTTTCTTTCTTTCTCTATCTTATATATTATGTCTGATTTCTTCTTACTTGTTGTTTACATTTTATTATTATCTTGTTCAGTTTTGTGTGTAAAATTGTAGTGTACTTTGTAAATTTATAGTGTTTTTGTAACGCAGTTTTTACTCCTGGTTGAGTGTTAGAGAAGGCCGTATGGCCTTAACTCTGCCAGGTTAAATAAATCATTATTATTATTATTATTATTATTATTATTATTATTATTATTATTATCATTATATCATACATATTCCGAAGTGATACAGTGTTAAAAGTTGTGTAACCAAGATGTATATAATAACAATTGTTAGATGAGTAATTTTTAACCTTAAACACGCTGACCTCCTTAAGGACGAAATCTCTGATTGTGAAAGCGGTGGGTTTGAAGCAGTGTCCTCGATTGAGGCGGCACGTCCAGCATAATGCCTCCAGGTCTCGCCTCAAATTGGATTAAGATTGGATGGCGAGCCCTGACGGCTGCTGCATCAGCTCTTCCTCCATACGACTCTTCCTGGAATTGAATCCCAGAAGAGAACAGCAAGTGTGCCAACTCGCTGTAAACACAATATTCAGAGTAAAATTAGTGGAATGATAAAGGAGCGACGGTGTAAGTTATATTTCATGGGGAACAGAAAAGTTCGTAGATATCCTGCGCGATAATTTCGCTGAATTTTCCAGGAATTGAACCACGGTCCGACTGCAAGGAAGGAGCCAATTGATTCATTTAGGGATGAACCTCTCTCTTGACGTGGAATTGGAGTAAAAGAAAGAATGAAAAACTGTGAGGGACTGACCATTGCTTAGAAAGCTTTTACTGCACGTTGGTATATCCGTGGAATTACTTGGAGGGAACTGTTAATGAATTTTCTGTAGTTAAGGCTACAGCACATTTGCAGTGACGGGTAAGCTTGTACGTACGTAAAACTGCTGAAGTTCTGTACATCCCTGAACACCCATAATTGTTAATTTAGTTTGTACCAAGACTACTTTATTTCTAGGAAATTTCTAAGTAGGGTACCTAAGTCAAATAATGCCATGTATCACATTATCGCCTTTCATATAGTCTATTTAAGGGGTACACCCACGTTTGAACACTACAAAATATAAGAACAAAGTGAAATGTTTTTTCTCTTAAACCAGTAATTGTATTAAGCTCAGAATTGGCATAACAAATATTCAGTATATCTATTTTAGGAAGTAATATGTAAACATTAAAAATAATTTATAGTTACTAATATTCAAAAAGGTACCTATTAAAAATGCAGGGGGAAAGCGTTTACCACCTATTTTCCATGTTTTTCAATATATTTTTAGCAGTCATTTTCTAATTTATTCTTAAATTTTATATCTATAAAATATACCAGAATCTTTTCAGTATCTAAGCACTACTTTTTATTTCTTGTGTACTGAATTTTGTAACATTCAGACAGTTCAAATGTTATATTATTCAAACTATTAATGATGTAAAACTGATTCTATTTTGATAATAGAGAGTTCTTGCCATAACGTGTTTCTTGTTAGCGTAAGGCGTAAGCTGTAATGTCACGTGACCGAATACGGCAAGTACAATAGCGGACTTTGCCATAAAATAGTTCTTGCTGAATTGTCTGTGACCGAATACGATAAAGACCAGGAAAATGGAAGAAACACATACATACCGCATTTTGTATTCAATTTCACATTTTATCGCGGATTAAAGAAATGCAGTAAAATATTTTTGCAATACTTCATAATATATAAGTTAATT
This sequence comes from Periplaneta americana, assembly GCF_040183065.1. Classification (NCBI taxonomy): domain Eukaryota; kingdom Metazoa; phylum Arthropoda; class Insecta; order Blattodea; family Blattidae; genus Periplaneta; species Periplaneta americana. The sequence goes on along the minus strand of NC_091133.1, from coordinate 132,681,902 downwards.
ATTTTTAACCATTTACAATTCATTTCTTAATTGCCATGGCAACAATTCTTGAACAGGTCTGAAATGGCCAGTTTGTCCAAGTAATGTTTAATTTTGCTTAACAAATGTTAAATTAACAGTCTGTTTATTTTTAACGCTTTGTTAATGTATTTTCCATTTGTTCAACATAATTTTGTTTAAGATAACCAATACTTAACTATAACGTCTGTTAGCACTATTTTAACTACTCAACAGCAGTTGGTAATGATTCTATACATGTAAGACAATTTTTGATTGGCTAAAATTAATCTTTAAATTCTATATTATAGAGTGAGTCATGAAACTTACATAAAATGACAACCTGTTATAGTAGGCCACGCTCCATAAACAAACAGTTGACAAATGAAAGTTGTAGGTGAGGTGCTGAATAATAATTACAAAGTAAGGTTATATTTCCTCATTGCTATTATGGATACGAAATACGAAAGAAATAAAATAACATTGATGTATTTAAACAGTTCAAAGTATTTTTTAAATGTTATATTACCAGTCATATGCTAAACATTCCCTACAGAGAGACACAAAATATTAATCTTGGAATGTAGGCTTTCACGGCCGGCGTTGATAGGATGCATCCTACAAAATATTAATTTCGCAACTTCTGTTCGAACAGCTGTGGAGACATCGGCCATATTTAACTAACTGTTAAACGAGTTAACTGGCGGAAATCCTACATTTAAAATTAACAAACTGTTAACAATCTGTTAAACCAAACTGGTGTTGAAAACATGCAATTTTATTAATTAACAAACTGTTTAGAGTTTAACAGTCGTTACATTTTCTAACAATACTTGAAAAAACCGGCCATTACAGTACTACTGTCTTCGCGCTACGAGTTGGCGCGGGGAATAGATAGGCGGGACGGGGGAACTTCACGCTACACTGTGACCTGAAAACTTCGTCCACTTACTTGGCTACACGGGAACGGAGTCAGACATAAAAGATTCCGCATCTTTGGTGCTGTCGCTATGACTATCATTATCACATTTTTCAAAATTGCTGGAGTATGATCTGTCCATGATAATCGTATGTTTATGTTCCAGCCGTGTATATTAATTCGAATCTCTCAACAAAGCCATTAGCCCCACCGCCCCCATCCTGATGGACAACAATGAGTGTTCTGGACACATTTACGGTAGTCAAAACTCCCGTAAAATTTTTATCGTGCCAGAACTTGGGAAACGTTAAATTTGTAGGCCTATCTATCCGCATTTCGTCCAGATACAAAATAGGTTTTTCCACTTTCCTAAGCTTTCTTATTTGCTGTAGATATCTTCACGTATTCTAATTTACAGTGTTTTCCTCAATTTTTTTTGCTGCACACTTCTTCCACCTGAAATCCTTTTTCTTCAGTATTCGTCTTAATGTTGTCTTTCATTTCAAATCAATTTTCTGTTGTAAAAGGATAGACGTTTGTTGCAGCTTGATACTATTTTTTTTACTTGTTATTTAACGACACTGTAATAACTACTAGCTTCTTCAGTGTCGATTGAATTGATGATGGTGAGATGGTATTTGGCGAAATGAAACCAAGGATTCGCCATAGATTACCTGACATTCGCCTTCCGCTCTGGAAAACCTCGGAAAAAACCCAACCAGGTAGTCAGCGCAAACGGGAATCGAACTCACTCCCGAGCACAACTGCAGATCAGCAGGCAAACGCGCTACCTCCTGAGCTACGCCGGTGGCCTCTTTCTTTTTCAAATAAAAATTCGCAATTATATCTTTTTTGTCAATCTCCCGTCGAAGTCATCTACATTTGCGTTTCGGTAGTCTGGACGTTTACATTTTTTTTCTCCCTCAGGTGACGACAACGCACTTTCTTCTGTGCAGTCTTTCATTTCATTCCTTATACGCTGTATTGTTCTTGTGGATAGATTAGAGTACTTTTCTACCTTTGCTGTAGGTTTCGTAAGAGGAATGCAAAGGCACTGTTGTTCTTTTTCTTCATCACAGAATTATTTTGCACTTCTAATAATATTCCTTTCTTCGCTATAGATTGTCAATCCTTGTTTCCTCTTTGTCGACATATTTACAATAAACAAAAAACTGCTATAAACTTAAATAACAGTATACAATAACATAAATTCTATTAACTATATTATTATCAACACTATTAACACGAAAAGCAAAGGATAACTAAAGCAATACAAGATTTGTGGTATACTGAAAACAATTGTCTTGTTGAAACTAATAAAACACTACAGTAAAACCCCCACTATTATTATCACAAAGTCGCAAAGATTCATAGACACGTGCAGTAGATGTTTGTGAAACAGGAATATTGCAGTGAACAGCGCGGTGCGCATGCGCGACTGTTTCCCCTCCGCCCCGTCTAAGTACTTCAGCCGCCTTCTCCTGGCGTGACAACAGTAGTTTGACAGTAACATAGCAACCAAGTCATGTGTTATTTGAATTAATGAATCTATTGCAAAATTTAGAAATGCAATTTTGATTTTTTTTAAATTTCTTTTTATTTATTTTTTATTTCTCCCCCCCTCGCTGTTATTTCTACTCGCTTTAACATCTTTGGTCATATCGCGAGTTAATCTTTGGTTGAAATCCGAAGGCCTGGCTACTATTGTTGAGACTGGTTCTATTGTTGTGAACTAGATGGCGACTGTATATGTATGACTGATTTGTTATGAATATGATTTCGGTGATGAATGAGGCCGGTGATTTTCAGGGATGTTGTGGCCCGAATTTCCTGGCATTTGCCTTATAGTTGAGGAAAAACCCTGAAAAACCTCAATCAGGAAATTCAACCCGACCGGGAATCGAAACCGGGCCCTCTGCGTAAGAGACCAGCATGCTGATCCCTACACCACAGAGGTGGGCGATTTATTATTATTTTTTACATTTTTTCAAGTATTTCAAAATATTATTCACTAACCGTAAACTGTAAGTGGCGTATCTGATTTTGAGTGCCCTTCGGGCCTGGGTTTCCCAAACTGCATTCTGGACCAGATAAGTGTCACACTTCTCAGTACATTATATACTGTAACATGCTTTCAAACGTCAAATTACTTACTTTGGCAGCATTTCGGCACAATTCGTATTTATCGTGATTGCGAAAATCTGCCATTTCTAATAATTAATGCATGTCACATTATTATTAAACCAAATATAGCCTACATAATGTGATATGCTAAGACAGAGCCTTCTTTAGTTACAAGCCGGGGCATGGGTAGGTTTGGCAACGCAGAGTGGAGGCGGGAGATTTTAGAGTGATATTGTGTTTGCTCAATGCTTTCGTTATACGTAACGCGTATTTTTTCAATATTACTTCATGCACAAAGGTAAGATCAAGATTCAGAGTAGTGATGTAAATTATTACGGGTTCGAAAATAGTGTTTTATTGCGATCAATTAGCTATACTTCAGAATACGACGTAAGTAGGCTACTTACATACAAAGGCTGCCACTTAAAATAATTACAAAAAAACATGTTTTTATTGATAGTACGAAGGTAAATAAATAAATAAAAAAGATATTCCTTGCACCGAAAATAATAAAATCAATAATGCAATAAAGACGTAAGTTCCTACGCAGTATTCTTAAGTTCCATTCAGTTAACAAATTTGTGGCTAGCAAATTGACAATGTTTTACGACTTAATGGTGTTTCATCTGTGAAAGGTTTAGGATATATTTTAATATTATCTTATGCGATTATCTATCGTGTTTTTCTACAAATATTTCAGATGCCTAGAAAGTGCTGTGTGCCTATGTGTCGTAGCAACTACACTTATAATTAAAAAAAAAATACAAACATACTTGTTTTTTTATTGATGGTACAAGGGAAAATAAATAAATACTTAAAGAAATGTTACTTGTACCAAAAATAAATAAAATAATGACGTACTTTCACAATACCCTATTCCAATCAATTAACCATTATGTGGCTAGTAAATTGACAATGTTTTGCTGCTTATTGTTGTTTCACCTCTGACATGAAAGGTGTAGGATATCATATGCATTTTAATTTCATGTGATTATGTCGTGCTTTTCTATAAATATTTCAGATGTCCAGGAAGCCAGTTTTAGTTTGAACCTGGCCAGTCACCATAACAATACTGTTATCCTAAATTATTTGTTATAAACTTTTTAAAATATAATTTTAAATAAATATATCTACAGAAAACAAGCTAAGAATGTGAATTATGCAAATAGGCCTAAAATAAAATGTAAATAGAAGAAACTATTGACATTCCTATTATAATAAAAGTATGAGGATGTAAATACAGTTAAGCCAAGTAAAACAATCTATGAAAAAATGAAAACACATCCCTTCAACATAATACGTAACAAAACGCAACATTATCTATTAAGTACATGTATGTATCAATTAGCGCAAACTCAGTGGACTTTAAATCCTGTAAATACCAAGTGGGTGAATGTAGAGTATCCAACGCCCACTGAATGAATATTTCACTTTTATCACTGCCAATGTTGCTCTATAATCGTATATGCAAGCTAGGCTATAACAAAAACCTAAACTAACCAAACCTAACCTGTCAAAGAAACAACAAGTTATACTAAATATGTGTAAAATTGGCCTATGTCTCTATAGTGGGCGGGACATAAGTAACATTGACCAAACCAACAAAGTGATTATATGCATGTACAAATTATAGATAGTTCTGACGTATAGCAGGCATTCCGAATCTTCAACAAAACTGCAACATTTATGGGATCACAAAACAGCTGTTTACAATGACTTTGAAAACCAATGGCGTAACTTTATTGATATAGCAGGCGAGACCCAACAATTTAAATAGAATTGTGATACACACAAATCACAAATAAGAATATAAAAATGTGGTTATACAATATTTAATAGAATAGTCAATTACTTTGTCATCCATAACCGTAAAAATTCCCAAAGACTGCAACCATTTTATTTTCATTTATTGTCTTGTTTTTTTTTATCACCAACACGCATTTAGTTTATAATACATCAACAATTAACGTTTGGTACGACCGCAAACATAATTCCATCGACACACACTTATATTGTAACATTAATTTACATTGGAAATCGGCATTAGCACAAACACGTGTACTGTACGGTCAGCCTCCGGGTGACAGATAATTACAGTGTTGCCGACGTATGACCCCGGCTTGTAACTAAAGAAGGCTCTGGCTAAGACCATTGTTGAATTGTTGTGAAGCTGTTTTGTTTTTTGCTTTGTAAACTCGTAATTTGATCCTGACGAATGTTTGTAATTTTATCCTGACAACTGTAACTTTTCGTTCTGCAAAGGAATTTTACAATGTTACATTTTTTATGATCAAATGCCTGCACATTTAAAGGACAAAACTAAAATTATTTCAATCATTTATTATCATAATACATTGCTCTATTACATTAACTGACCATATTGGGAATTAAATCTATAGTTTTCCCATAACACGCTATTAAATGTTTCATATAAAACAATTTATATCTCAGAAAGAAAGCAAAAACAACCAAATTGTTTTAAATTTTTTTTAATATCTAAAAAAATAACCACCAGAAATGGCCATTACTTACAGTTCAACTTATATATAATACTTGCAATTTTTTGGTAATTTTTATACTCGAATGCATTAAATGTATTTCATAACTTTCTGAGTAAATGGAATGGAATCCCTTGAGAGCAAGTTTTGTTTGTGTTTGACAGGTGTAGACAATATTTGAGACAAACATTTTGAAGTTTGTGGGAAAAGTAGCGATTTTTAAAATGGCATTTAAATGTACAAAAATATTAATAATTCATAAATTGCTTAAGGGATTAGGTACAGATTAAAGGAATGAAATTTTGGAAATATTCAACATTTTTTTTCCTCCATTACTGTATCTTGTAGAATAATGAAAATTAGTATGTGTAAAACACTGTCTTTCTGCTATATGATAAACATGTTTTTACGATTTAAAAAAATTATTTATTTTTTTTTTTTCAAAATTCAAAGTTCACTGTGCAGTGATGAAGCGTTTCCCTCATAACTGAAAAAGAATCCAACATTCTGTGATGAAATTTTTTATGTGTATTTATGCATGTCATATCTACAATATGATGCAAAGTCACTTCTCTACCTTTGATAGATTATCTGATAGAAAATAAATGTATTTAAAAAATGGTCAAATATCTAACACAACAAAAAATTGTTTATTAAGGAATGTAGTTGAAAGTTCATGACATTGTAAACATGAGTTTCAGCAATAAAATAAAAGAGAGAGAACATGAAAAATGTAATAAGTTTATGAATTATGAGGAAAACGCTTCATCACTGCACAGTGAACTTTGAATTTTGAAAAAAAAAAAAAAAATATATATATATATATATATATATATATATATATATTTTTTTTTTTTTTAATCGTAAAAATATTTTTTCATATAACAGAAGGATAGTGTTTTACACATATCAATTTTCATTATTGTACAAGATAATAATAATAATAATAATAATAATAATAATAATAATAATAATAATAATAATGGTTTATTTTAACTGGCAGAGTTAAGGCCACTCAACCAGTATGATAGAAAATTATTACAATGCTATGAATATAACATAATTAATACAATACAATTCAAAGAAATACAATACTACAATACAAGACAATATAATACATAATTAATATAATATAATGACAATTCTTTTCATCTTCACAAAACCAATAAAATAATTATGTAATAATAATAATAATAATAATAATAATAATAATAATAATAATAACAGTAATAGCAATGATAGTCATACCTAAATTAAATTTAATTATTAAACTAGATCACAATTATTATAACTTCAATTTGACTGCGCCCGTAAGAAATCGTTTAGCCTTTTCTTGAAAGTGGTTATTGTCTGGCAGCCCCTTATCTTCTGAGGTAGAGAATTACAGAGATCCAGAGAATCCAGAGATATAATAATGCAGGAAAAAAATGTTGAATATTTCCAAAAATTTTACTGCTGTAAGCTATACCTAACTCCTTAACAAAAAATTATAGAAAACTTTTTACAGAGGCTATTTGTATACAGCATGACAACTAGAAATTTATAGGTCTCTAATTTGAGTAGTTCAGAAAATTGAAAGTTCGCTTCAGTATACCCTCTAAAGATATGTTCAACAAAAATTCTGGTCCTATTATTCAATAACAAATACTCAAATCTGATGCATTTCGCTGCCGCGAGAATATTGAACACGGAAAGTGGCTGAAAAGCAAGCAGAGTCATCTCTCGTCCAGATGAGAAAACAGGTGGAAGTAGAAACATAAACAAGCTAGCCTAATGCAGCGAGACGGGGATGTTACAGCGCATGTATTTGGAGTCTCAACTTTGTTTTTGAGCCCCAAAAATTACCCCAGTGGCCATTTTCAGGAAACGAAGCAAAAAGAAGAAGAAACAAACATTTCTGTGCAGGCGTGACACGTCGCACTGGCGAGAGGTGCTGGTTAATTCCGCCAGCAGATGGCTCCCGGGGGTCTAGCGCCCTCCTCGCGTCGCGACGTCACGAGAGCGTCGAGTTCGAACCAATTTCAGACCTCGCCGTTACAAAAACATTAGGCCTATCTTTTTTACTCGTCAATTCCTCAAATTGCAAACTGGAGTTGAAGTCAGCAAGTTGTCATTACTGGAATTAACCCTGCGGAACCCTAACTTTCTATACATGCCTTGCAGGAAGTTCGAACGTTGCTTATGAAGCCAGTAAATTTCCTTCGATGAGTCTCCTACGTCAAAAAATCGCCTGTTCCTCATGCCTTCTGGAATTAGACCTTCACAAATGCATTTCTCACATTTTAATTGGTTTGCCTACGTCCCTTTTCCAGATGATTCACAGCTAAAGGCTGGTTCACAATAAACAGGAAACAGAAACGAGAACGAAAACGAGAACGGAAATAATGTTCAAATATGTGTTTTTGAATATGAGCATTCAGAATAGTTATTTGTGATTGCTCCCATTTAAATACATTTATTTTAACATTATTTCCGTTTTCGTTCTCGTTGTCGTTTCCGTTCCCGGCTTATTGTGAACTAGCCTTCACTCAGTTTATAATGTTGGTATTCTTGTCTCTCGCATCTTCTGATGTAGTAAACGCAATTTCTGTAATTTGTTATCAGAGAGGAGATTAGAGTTTGGCTGGGTGGAAGAGAAGGCCTACTGGCCTTAGATCTGCCAGAATACTTACTTACTTACTTACTTACTTACTTACTTACTTACTTACTTACTTACTTACTTACTGGCTTTTAAGGAACCTGGAGGTTCATTGCCGCCCTCACATAAGCCCGCCATTGGTCCCTATCCTGAGCAAGATTAATCCAGTCTCTACCATCATATCCCATCTCCCTCAAATCTGCCAGATTAAATAAATAAAATATTATTATTATTATTATTATTATTATTATTATTATTATTATTATTATTATTATTGTAACTCTGTAAAGTTTCTTTTTGCTGCATTAAAAATAGATTTCGTTTTGGTTTTTCATATTCTAAGTTATACAGTTAGATATGAAGACTTCCTTCAAAGAACGTTGTATATCGTATGCAAAAGCCGCTGATATACAACGTTCTTTGAGGGAGGTCTTCATATGTTGCAGGTATTATTACAAAATTTTACATTCAGTTTGTTAAAACAACAGGAATACATTAGCTCGTCTTAATTTTAAATGTAGTATACGTGTATAGGGGAGAGTCGGGTAGTATCGGACATCGGGTAATATCGGACAGTGAGTTTCTTTCATCTACCACACGATGATAGTACCTGATTGACATGGTTACGTTTCTGTGATGTCACATAGGGAAACGTAACCATCTCATTCAGGTACTACCATATGGTGGTAGATGAAAAAAACGCACTGTCCGATACTACCCGATGTCCGATACTACCCGACTCTCCCCTATAATAAAAAAAAATAATTTTAAAATTACTATTAAAATAATTACGAAAGGAAAAGAAAAATCAAAATAAATAAGCAAAACACCCTTATATTCAAACGCCAACCGAATGAGCAGAACTCGTGGTAAGGAGGAGTTCAATGATATTAATAAAATAAAGGTTAAGGTTGTTCGAGAATATGGTGTTTAGCAAAATATTTGGGGCTAAGAGGGATGGAGTTACAGGAGAATGAAGAAAGTTACATAACGCAGAACTGCACGCATTGTATTCTTCATCTGACATAATTAGGAATACTAAAGCTATATGTTTGAGATGGGCAGTGTATGTAGTATGTATGGGTGAATTCAGAAATTTAGATAGAGTGTTAGTTGGGAGACCTGAGGGAAAAAAAAAACTTTTGGGGAGGGACCAATGGCGGTTCTTTTTTAAATATTATCCAATATGAAACCAGGCAATGTATCATATTAACCGAAATGAAAAGATGAACATTGTGTCTTCTGAATTATATAAGACACACTATTCCCAAAAGTAGGAGTTTGATTTAATTTCTAATTTCTTTTATGAACAAACAAAAAACAGCAATAATTTTATTGTAATCATATATCAGTCGTAGCTGTAGTTGATTACTGTGACGTCTCTCAAGTGTACAGCTGTTTCTCATGAACCCATTAATTTGTATCATGAGAAATTATCTTTGAACGTTGCGATTCTACAACACAGCAAGCACTTACGTAAGACATTGGTTGTGACGCTTTTTATTCAGCAATGTGGATTATTTTATTTATGAAGGGTCGACAGAACTGTCCCACGAAACTCTTACGTATCATGTAGCTCAGACGTGTTAATTATAGCCATTAGCTTTGCAAGAGTTCATTACATGGGCCACTAGCAAGTGTGTGTCTTCAATATTCTTAATCTAACATTAAGGCATTACGTAACCTATTACACGTGTCCAATTTTGCAATGAATTTTCATTTTCTTATCATACCGAGTGTAGGCAAAGTAGTCCTATTCTGATTCTATATAATCGATTGTGAAATATTTACAGAAACACACATTTGCAGCACGACACAAAGAACAGTACGACTTCAATTCTATTTATCATTGTAAGCGTGCCGTGGCTTAGTAAACAATGATGATGCCAGTTCAGTTCAGTTCAGTTCAGACTCTGACATCGAGCACATCACAAAAGGTGAGACATGTCTGTCAAACAGACATCTTTAGCATGCATAAAAAAACTGCAAGTTATTCATCGAATTGAAAATGACGAAAACTTTAAACGTATCGCAAGTAATTTATAATATTAGCGATTTACAATGTCGCTGCCTACTGGACTAAAATTTCCACTGAAACTCAAAAGACAAGTTGGAACAAACTACTTACATTTTAAGTCGAAATGGGGACTTTTGGATAAAGAAACCTTACGTAAAATCCACCAGTCATAATGCTACAGGCATAAATCTTATCAGAGCTGTTTGTAAAATAATATTTATTTTTCTTTAAGAACACAGTAAAATTACAAGTTTGTTAGGAACTTTTATACTTACTTACTTTGTGGCCTTTAAGGAACCCGGAGGTTCATTGCCGCCCTCATATAAGCCCGCCATTGATCCCTATCCTGAGCAAGATTAATCCAGTCTCTATCATCATATCCCATTTCCCTCAAATCTACTTTAATATTATCTTCCCATCTACGTCTCGGCCTTCCCAAAGGTCTTATTCCTTCAGGTCTCCCAACTAACACTTTATATGCATTTCTGGATTCGCCCATACGTGCTACATGCCCTGCCCATCTCAAACGTCTGGATTTAATGTTCCTAATTATGTCAGGTGAAGAATACAATGCGTGCAGTTCTATGTTGTGTAACTTTCTCCATTCTCCTGTAACTTCATCCCTCTTAGCCCCAAATATTTTACTAAGCACCTTATTCTCAAACACCCTTAACCTACAGTATGTTCCTCTCTCAAAGTGAGAGTCCAAGTTTCACAACCATAAAGAACAACCGGTAATATAACTTTTATAAATTCTAACTTTCAGATTTTTTGACAGCACTCCCGAGTATCATTTATATTTGTTACTGTTGCTCCCAGGTATTTTAATTTTTCCACCTCTTCAAAGGATAAATTTCCAATTTTTATATTTCCATTTCGTATAATATTCTCGTCACGAGACATAATCATACACTTTGTCTTTTCGGGATTTACGTCCAAACCTATTTCTTTACTTCAAGTAAATTTCCCGTGTTTTCCCTAATCGTTTGTGGATTTTCTCCTATCATATTCACGTCATCCGCATAGACAAGCAGCTGATGTAACCCGTTCAATTCCAAACCCTCTCTGTTATCCTGGACTTTCCTAATGGCATATTCTTGAGCAAAGTTAAAAAGTAAAAGTGATAGTGCATCTCCTTGCTTTAGCCCGCAGTGAATTGGAAACGCATCTGACAGAAACTAGTTAGGAACTTATATAGTCCTAAAAATGTTACAGCTCATAAAATAAAAACGGCTGTATATTTGATATATGAAGATGTAATTTATGTTTAGTGTTAATGCAAATCGATTTTACAGGAAAGCGAAAACACATTTTAATGCCTTGAAAACGAAGAAATTTTTGGCATAAGAGGTTATTTAAATCTCTTCTTGTTAAGTTTACATCTATGTCTTGAATTAAGATGTTATTATGGAAGATTCAGGAAAATTTCTTTATTGGGAATCAAGTTAAATTTGATTGTATTCATTTCTTTGATTTACGATGTTGCTGTCCAACGCCATCGAAGTGTTACATTATATAACACTGCGTACTTATTTGTGGTACTATCATGATATTGGGTCTTTACCTTGTCAGTATATCTTTTCATTAATAGTCTTCCTCGTATGTAATCGTGAAAACTTTGTAACTAATTCAACAGTTCATAGCATAAATACACGTCAAAAAATGACTTTCATACTCCCTCGGCAAGTCTATCGTGCTATCAAAAAGGAGTGCGTTATATGGCAGTAAAAATGTTTAATAGCCTCCCTATCGATATAAAAAATGAAACTCAAAACATAAAATTATTTAGGGCCAAATTAAAGAAGTACCTTATTTCTCACGCCTTCTATTCTGTAGGTGAATTCATGACATTCAATAACACTTCATGAAATTGATACTAAAACTATGTGTTGTACTAGTAGACTATATTATAAATCTCGTCTGTATATATTTCATCTAGACTGTGACTATAAATTAAGATTTTATAATAGTATTAAGTTTTTTGACTTGTTCCATATTCTAGCTGTAAGCATGTATGAATACCATGGAATGTTAATAAATACAATACAATACAATACCTAGTGCGCCTGCGTTGCTGCGATCTTGATGAACCAAAAGAGTTGGGCTCTTTCTGTGAAGGATATTATACAGGATTGGAGTTGCACTGTATTTTCTTTCAGATCAGTGACCATTTCAGCTAACTATGTTCATGTGGGGAATAGCTTTAGAATTTACGAAAGGAAATATAGGCTATGCGTCAATACGGTGTTCCTTGCGTAATGAGAAAGTAGGCCTACGTGTCATTCACATGACACCCTTTATTTCGTATTCTTTCAGAAACCACTTCTCCATCCTGCATGTTGCTAAATGACAGCTTTCAGGATTTCTACATATGTTGGAGGGTGGAGTTCAACATTTTGAGATCGTTACAGAGCGTGTGTGGGAAGATGGCGATCGAAGTGGGGCTGTTGTACCGTCTCAACGTGCCTTACTACGAGTTCATCCATCTCGACGTGAAACCTTTCTATTTGTGCAGGTCTGTGGTTCTTGGTGTAACAGTGCCTGTTACATGTGTCTTATGTTTCGATTCTTCCAAACGAACATGGTCTAATTTACTTGTATAATAAGTAATGATCTTTTTATTATTATTATTATTATTATTATTATTATTATTATTATTATTATTATTATTATTATTATTATTATTACTCTGCTGCAACTGCTGCTATTCAATCTTGCATGCAAATTCAAGCTATCGTGCTTACTAAACGAAGCCACGAGTCTATACGTACGGGCTATTCCATATGAAATCGATCAGTAAAAAACCTCGCATTTTTTATACTCTAATTTTTTCCCTACTTATACAAGGTGCTGAGGGGAGTGCATTTTCAAAAATATACTATCGAAAGTCAAACGGTTTTCGTATTATTGAGAGACAAATTTAGCGTATTTTATGAAAACAAGCCTCTTTCAACGCTCAGAACTCTGGAATCATTTACTGCAGAATATTGAACAAGAGCTTATTTTGAAGCTGACATTTGGTAGGTTATGTTAAGAAGTAATCCTTATTTTTATTTTACACAGAGAGACAGATAATCTGATTTTACTTGCTTTTAGGCTTTTTGGCTATTTGTAAAAATGTAAAAAAATATTGAGAAAAAACCTTGCATTATTAAGAGGGATTCGGCATTGTTTGCTTAGTGGTACGGCAATAAGTTTCGAGGGTATTAAATAAATTATTTTCACACGCCTAGACTTGAACTGCGCAGTACCCGACGCACTGGCCGAGAGCTGAAGATAAGAGAGCATTGGGCGTCATTTTACTCCTGTGTTTATGAAAACTTGTCCTTGCTTGTCTCGACTACCTACAGTAAGCTGGTTAGTACACGCGCGTACTATTTATTTTCTTTATTTGATATTTTCAATACTTTCTTATCAACGTACCACCAGTAAAAAATATGTTTATTTGTACTTTCAATGCGGAATCTAACCATATATTTTAAAAATATTTTTTCGTGGCCAAAGGCGTCTTAATGAAGAAAAATCTAAATTTCTCCATTTCCATAAAAAGTAAGAAAAACTGTTTACATGTCAATATAAACTTTAACTTCTCAGCATAAAAATAAACCATGATTTTGATCATTGGGTGAAAGGGTTTCGGAGCCACAACAGTTTAAAGTTGCTAATTTTATGAAAATACGATAAATTTAAATATTCTTAATTTAAACATTATTAAGTTCTGATGCCTCAGACTTTGCACAAAGCATTGTATCACTGTTGTCTACGGACAGAAAAAGTTTCCTTGTATTTAAAAATTGCAAGGTCAATTTTCTCTATATTTCGGACGATTTGAGATGGAATAGCCCGTACACATTAACTTGAGGTATATCGCAAGAGCCACCGGCGTAGCTCAGAGGCAGCATCTGGGGCCTCGCTCGGGCTTGAGTTCGAACCCCGCTAATTGGAGTTTTTCCGAGATTTTCTCCAACTGTAAGGCGACTACATAGCATCATCTCCCCAAATTCTGTTTCGCTATCACCAATTGAACCGATAGACTTCTTACTTCGTAAAAATAAAGTTGCATTATTTAAAGTATAGGAGAACGTAAGATGCTCGATATGAGTAGGTTCAAGTAGTAATTTCCAAAGAAAAAGCTGCATCTATACAAGATCTGCCCATTCGGAACTCGTTTTGGGTTTCTAAAAGAAATAATTCAGTTTCTTGTTTTAATTGTTTATTTAAAACTAGCCGTACCCGTGCGCTCCGCTGCACCCGTTAGAAATAAATATAAAGTAATTATATAATTAAAATAGGACGTTTGATCCAGGGAACATTCGTGTTTGATAGAAGGATAAATCGTTTATTATGTTACTTAATTTAAATTGAATTAAAAAATTAAAATGCGATCATTTTGATCCAGAGACCACTCATTTGGTCATAAAAATTACTTTAGGATATACAGGAAACGAATATACAGAATAGCCTATCAAGTTTTCTGTGCATAAGAATCTATTTTAATCTTACCTGTCCTCGATTCACTCAGAAGTTACTGTGATAACATTATAGCACTATGTCCATCTAGAGAAACTACACTTTCCAATGGTGAATTAATAATTAATTATACAAATCGGTTAATTTAGCTTCCGATATTACTTCATAGAAACGCAGAAACATTCTCTGTAGGCTATCTTTCATAGCTTTCGATTGTTGCTGTCCAAGGGCCCTTATAGACGAAGTCATTTGTTTTTTAATTCATTACACGGCCTTAGATGGCAGTTATTTTAATTTTAAAACTCATTTATCTCATTAAATATCAGTCCTATCAAAATTTTTCAAGGAATAAGCAAATTACTTTTAAAGAAACTTTTGTTATGCAACATTTTTCACAAAAATGAATAATAAGCGAGATATTTCGATTTATTTAATTCAGGCCCTCTTATAACCCCCCTTTTAAATAATGTATTTTGAATGCCATATAGCCTAAAATCTAAGTTACAACGAACTTAATTTATATTCCAATTTTCATCGAAATCCGTTCAGCCATTATCGCGTGAAAAGGTAACAAACATACAGACAGACAGACAGACATACAAACAAAAATGTCAAAAAAGCGATTTTCGGTTTCAGGGTGGTTAATTATATATGTTAGGACCAATTAGCTTTGGAAAATCGAAAATTACCAGAAAAATTTCGGCTACAGATTTATTATTAGTATAGATTTTGGCATATATCTTACAGCATGTATTTAGTGGCATTAATATCATAATAATAAATAAACAAATAAATAAATAATTATTACTAGGGTTAGTATATATTGTTATTGCTATTGCTATTCTAATTATTGTACGACGGAAGATCTTTACGTAGAGCATCTCAACAATGGTCAGTCAAATATTAGAGCCAAATATTTGGCCAGACTTATTTGGGACTTCTGCTCTGACCAGCAATTATTAGGTTGGTGTATAAGTTCTTAGCGTTTTTTCATAAGTTTATTAAACTCATCAGATACACATAAGAGAGAAGTTAATCATCAACAATATATTCTCCTTTACTATTTACAAAAGTCTGCCAACGCTGGAGTAGTTTTTCGATTCCACGCTTGTAGAAATCGCGTGGTTTTGAGTTACAGAAGTCATCAAGCCATGTTCGCAGTGCATTTTCATCCGGAAAGTAAGTTCCTTGAAGGTTGTTCGATAGAGAGCGGAAAAGGTGAAAATCTGAGGGCGCAAGATCAGGTGAATAAGGTGGGTGCGGAATGACTTCCCAACCCAACTCCTGGATAGTGTTTTGTGTCAGGTTAGCAGAGTGCGGATGGGCGTTATCGTGGAGTAGCACCACTTCACGCAATCTTGTTGCTCGTTTTTCTTGGATTGCGTGTGCAAGACGTCTCAGTTCGTGGCAACAGATGTCTCACGATGGTGGAATGGTCACAGTTCATCACATTTGTCAGTTCTCGGGTACACTGATGTGGATCATTGTGGATTAATGTGTTTAAACGGTCTTCATCAAACCCCGAAGGTCTTCCTCAACGTGAAGTATCACTAATGACAAAAAGACCCCCTTAAAACGAGAAAACCATTTTCTTGCCGTGCTCTCTCTGATAGGGTTGTCCCCATTCACGGAGAAAATGTTTCTGGCCGCCTCCACTGCTTTCGCCCTTCTATTGAGCTCGAAAAGAAGAATATGTCGGAAATGTTCCACTTGACACTCCATTTTCTAGCGTCCACGGTTCCACTCACTATCTACAAAAATGAAAACTTCAATATGTAATTTACAATTCATGTTGGATAACGGTCAGCAAAGCCCTTATTAATACTATATGTCAATAAATTCAAATGTTTATTCAATCTTATGGCTTAGACACTAATAATTATATAAAATAAACAATTTTTTAATAATTTCGAGGGAAAAATTGTTCCGGGGCCGGCTATCGAACCCGGGACCTTGGTTTAACGTACCAACGCTCTACCAACTGAGCTACCCTCGAAATTATTCAAATCAACTTCACAGGGAGTTATACCTGAAAGATTGATTTGCATAATACACGTCACTGTTAACAGAAAACCACAATTTAAGTCACACAGAGTTAGTGTGCACTCAACGTTGGTTGCTTGACGGTTGTCAGCCCACTTTGAGGTCTGTGGATATAGAGGGAAGAATTGGATCGGTGTCTGGTAGAGTTCCCTGGTAGCTCAGTTGGTAGAGCGTTGGTTCGTTAAACCAAAGGTCCCGGGTTCGATACCTGGCCCCGGAACAATTTTTCCCTCGAAATTATTCAAATCAACTTCACAGGGAGTTATACCTGAAAGATTGATTTGCAAACAATTTTTGTTTTACATCCTATTAAGTTCTAGTACTAGCATTTTCACCATCATGGGGCAACTTCAGGTACAAGGTATGAGCAAATATCTATCTAAAATCAATTACAAAACTTAACCTCATATTTGAGAATAACATTGTTCATATTAAAGAGATAATATAATAAACGTAACATGGTGACAAATGCTAATCATAAAATGTATATTAAAACGTGATCTTGTCAAAATTTAAAAATCATCGTAAGCTTGCATAACTGTGAATATTACTGGGGATCTTGATACGTAGTATCAATATGTAAACTCAAGCACAACAATTGAACTTCAAATAAAAAATGATAATTGATAAATAAACCCATAGCAACCGAAGTACCAACAAGCGAAACAAAAACGCAACGAACTTATGCACCAACCCAATAGATTAATAGTACATTATGCAACGAGCCTATAATGATAGTAATTAAGACGCAAGTATGTTTGTTTATAAAACGAGCACAAGCGAGTTTATAATTTTCATACGAGCGTCTTAATTACAATTATAGGCAAGTTTCATACGACTTTTTATGCTCGACCATATTTCTAACTTTAAATTATTCAGAAGCAATGGCGGCTCGTGATGAAATATTATGTGTGTTCACAATTTTGTGGTTCAAAAATCGAAAAGAATTTGAAATTGTACGTTTAGTCTAATATGAAATGTCATGATTCCAATGTTTCACTATCGAAAAAAACCGTATATAAATTCAAAACGACATATAATAATAATAATAATAATAATAATAATAATAATAATAATAATAATAATAATAATAACAATAATAATAATAATAATAATAATAATAATAATAGTAGTAGCAGTAGTAGTAGTAGTAGTAGTAGTAGTAGTAGTAGTAGTAGTAGTAATAATAATGAAACTCGGTCTTTCTATTTCCAATTTTTCCTGGTAAGCCAGTTTACCCAGTTCTTTACTGTTCCAAATTTCATTGAACAGAGTTCATTGTTTACGTTTGTTAATAATGAATACATACCACAGTGCCGTTATTTACAAACACGTGTGTTCAGTAATATATTTTGATTCACAACACACTGATACACTATAGCCTATACCAGTACTGTAATCCCATTCGCATAGATTGATTACTATAAATACATGCCAGTAAATATTATTCTTAAATATTATACATTACCATACAGATAATTAAATTCATACCACCACCATAGTCAGCCAGCACGTGTTTGAAAGCCAAACTATGCTATTATGCCGACACTGAAGTATAGTAATTCACAAAATACACTCTCGTAGCGGCACTGTACACACACATCTACGTAAAGTAAACGTTCCTACAGTCAGATGCTGACATCTACAGGCTTTTAAATTTCCTCCTCGAGATATAGCACGTGAACGATAGGCACCGATGCACCTGACATCTGTAGGATAGATACTCATCATGTTCACTTAACGCTTTGTGCTCTTGACGAGTCATAAGCGGCCAGCTAAAAACAATTTTCTCCCGCGCATGCGTGAAATTCCTGTAACCATCTCGAAAAGAGCACGGCTTGTACGTGAACGGATGTTGCCAAGTTTACATAAGAAGTTTATGCAAGATGCAGGAAGTTTCAAATACTCGATTCTGATATTATACATCCCCACTACGTCAATACGGTATCAAATAATAAAACTAGTCGTTCATTAATGGAAACAAGGTGTTCACGTGCTCTTGTGCTCTTATTGACGCACCGCCACTGTTCAGAAGTATACATTTTATTTGTACCTGACAGAAGATCGGAAGTGACCTTGTTCATAGCTCTTGAATTGTGAGATGTGCGCAGACGCGAAAGTATTGATTTTTTCCGAGGAACAATAATGTCATTGACCTTGATGTAATGCAGAGAATGTATAACCTATAAATTGATTTAGAATTGAAACACGAGATGACAAATTGAATTTATTTGAATACTATTTACAATTAACGCTAATTATTATAGTAACAGAACATAACCTTCTGCGACAGTATTGGATTTCCAGCCTCCGTGACGTTTCCCTCGTCTTTCGATTGCATATTCGAGAATAATCGAAAACCTGAACTTTAATGAATAGGTGTACTTTAATGACATGCATTAAAGGACTGCTACCAGGTGTATAATTACTACATTTCGGCATGTCATTGACCTTGATGTAATGCAGAGAATGTATAACCTAGAAATTGATTTAGAATTGAAACACGAGATGACAAATTGAATTTATTTGAATATTATTTACAATTAACGCTAATTATTATAGTAACAGAACATAACCTTCTGCGACAGTATTGGATTTCCAGCCTCCGTGACGTTTCCCTCGTCTTTCGATTGCATATTCGAGAATAATCGAAAACCTGAACTTTAATGAATAGGTGTACTTTAATGGCATGCATTAAAGGACTGCTACCAGGTGTATAATTACTACATTTCGGCATGGTCGAGCATAAAATACATTATAGAGAATTCTTGTAAGTTGTAGTGAAACCTTACATTTAAGACGCTGCCTATGTGGTTTTCGTATTGTCCGATTCCTTTCGCTGGTGCTGTCACAAGCTTACAAGTAAGTGTTGCAGTAGACATTGCCTTGTCATCTGTCTCCTCAGACTTCATTCGTGGTGTGGTGTTACCGTTAAGCAAATCTGTTTTTTAAGGGACACAGAGTGACTCAGAAATCCCACGTATTAACAATAGAATCCTTTGTCACTACTCACGCTGTCGTACAGAACATTAGTATCTGTCTGGATGTCGCATAACGCAATTTCTTCTTTTCCTTTTTTCAGGCCTTGCGGACAATTTATGACGTTACACTAAAGAGCAACAAGCCCTGTCCATGTTAATCCGTTTATCCTTTTTTCACAGACTGCAACTCACTCTGTTAGGTGTGCATATTTCACAGTGACAGATGACTTCCTGCTACTCAGTGAAATTCCATTTGGAATTAGTGAATGTTTGAATTAAAGGATTATACCGCCGCACTCTTCTGGTTTACGAATATTTTATGGCAGCTGAGTCCTCATTATTGTAATAATTATTTTTGTTTATATTTGCAGACGGAAGGACATTAATTTTACGGTGCAAGCTGGGCTGACATACTGTACATTCTATGGACAATTTAAAAAAGTCACTTAACTAACTTGTATCTGAATGTGCTGGTTCTGAATGTGACTGAAAAAACTACGTAATAGGCCTAAGAAAAGTTGTAGTTCCAACCAGAAAAATAAATTTACATTTGCTGTCTTAAGGGGTTAGATACAGCTTACAGCAGTAAAATTTTGAAAATATTCAACATTTCCTTCCTCCATTACCGTATCTTGTACAATAATGACAATTAGTAGGCCTATGTGTAAAACACTGTCCTTCTACTATAACTGGCTTTTAAGGAACCCGGAGGTTCAGTGCCGCCCTCACATAAGCCCGCCATTGGTCCCTATCCTGCGCAAGATTAATCCAGTCCCTACCATTATGTCCCACCTCCCTCAAATCCATTTTAATATTATCTTCCCATCTACGTCTCGGCCTCCCCAAAGGTCTTTTCCCCTCTGCCCTCCCAACTAACACTCTATATACATTTTTGGATTCGCCCATACGTGCTACATGCCCTGTCCATCTCAAACGTCTGGATTTAATGTTCCTAATTATGTCAGGTGAAGGATACAATGCGTGCAGCTCTGCGTCGTGTAACTTTGTCCATTCTCCTGTAACTTCATCCCTCTTAGCCCCAAATATTTTCCTAAGAACCTTATGCTCAAAAACCCGCAATCTCTGTTCCTCTCTCAAAGTGAGAGTCCAAGTTTCACAACCATAAAGAACAACCGGTAATATAACTGCTTCTTAAATTCTAATTTTCAGATTTTTTGACAGCAGACTGGATGACAAAAGCTTCTCAACCGAATAATAAGAGGCATTTCCCATATTTATTCTGTATTTAATTTCCTCCCGAGTGTCATTTACATTTGTTACTGTTGCTCCAAGATATTTGAATTTTTCCACCTCTTCGGAGGATAAATCCCCAATTATTATAGTTCCATTTCGTACAATATTCTGGTCACGAGACATAATCATATACTTAGTCTTTTCGGGATTTACTTGGAACCCTATCTCTTTACTTGCTTCAAGGAGAATTTCCGCGTTTTTCCCTAATTGTTTGTGGATCTTCTCCTAACATATTCACGTCATCGGCATAGACAAGAAGCTGATGTAACCCGCTCAATTCCAAACCGTTATCCTGAACTTTCCTAATGGCATATTCTAGAGCGAAGTTAAAAAATAAATGTGATAGTGCATCTCCCTGCTTTAGCCCGCAGTGAATTGGAAAAGCATCAGATAGAAAATGGCCTATACGGACTCTGTTGTAATTTTCACTAAGACACATTTTAATTAATCCAACTAGTTTGATCAAACTATTACTTTCGGGAATAGTCTGTCTTATATAATTCAGAAAACACAATGTTCATCTTTCCATTCCGGTTAATATGATACATTACCTGGTTTCATACTGGATAATACTCGTATTTTAAAAAGAACAGGATAAATTTAATATCATTCGTACAGCGGTAAATGGACTTGTGAATTGTATGGGAAAAAATTATAATGTTTCATCTTTGCGATATTCTTTCACTGTAGGATATTTCCAACAGCTAACATTATTTAATATAATGAAAAATGTTTCTTTTAAAATATGAAGTCGACGTAATTCTAATTTCGCCTGCTTTTAAGCTCCAGCATTTCTAAACTGAACTTAATCGAACTAATATCTGCCTACGTAAGAGAAGCATCGATCCGGAAGCACTACAATAAATCACACATAGAAGGCCATCCATGCAATAATTACCATTGATTGAAATGGAATGTTTAACAGATTTCGGTTCATAAATAAATCAGTGTGTAATTGCTGCACTATGTGCACAGAGCGTGCGTCACCCTACCCAGTCAACGCTTAGTCTGAGTTACGACAAGGTTCAGAGCGCTGTTTACACTCGAGCGACACAACTCCTTCCGGAGTATACAAGCATATAGTTGTCCCGACATCTAGGCTTTCTTTATCATTACTCTGCAGACCGACTATTGAAGATATTTCTTTCCTGGCGTCTTACTACTGGACCAAGCTTATAACAGGACGGCAAGAGTAGGGCATATTAAGGGGGAATGGAATGGACTTTGGGGTCAAAAATTCATTTTTTTGTTTTAATTTGTTTCTGAATCTCCAGCATTTTCTGCTTAAAATGGCGTTTGAATTATGTTGATATCTTTAATACATCTATTTTATTTTATTTTTTAAATAATTGCTTGCACATAAATTCGTCTGCTGTCAGTCAATATGGCTGCGTGCCAGCTGTCAAACGCTGACATAAGTGACTATCTTTCAATGTTGTTTCAAATGTGCCGCCACTGGCAAGATATTTTATATTTTGAGAGGATATTTTGTCTGTTGGCTAACATGTCTTTGCTTGGTCACTGGTTTCTCGATCATATCAGTGGCTTTGTCTTAGTTTATGAGTTGTTTTCTAGTTTGTGCACACACGAGTTTTGTTTGAAGTCTTTTTCATAAATAATTGTTATAATTTCTTTTGAAAATGCCTCGACCAAGTAACAGAGTGTTTAAAAAGCGAGTCTATTCGAAGAAAAAATTTAAACTGGATCCTAGTGAAGCCAGTAGTGATGTATTATCATCTCCTATTGTGACTCCTGGGCCATCTAACCTCAAGACCATTCCTGCAACTCCAACCTCTTCCCAGAAAAAACTGAACCCAGTGAAGGAGAAGTATGATGAAGTTACTAAGGGTACTGAACGGTTTGAAATTATAGATTTATCAATTCTGTGTAAGGTATTAGACATCTCTGATTGACGTTCTGGCCGATTTCTTTTTGTATTACAACTAAACTTTATTTAATTCGTGTTCAATCTTTCGTACACTAGTTTTAACACTTCAATATACAGGCAGATCATTCCAAACTCGATACAAAGAACACATTAAAGCAATAACCAGAGGACACAATACATCTACATATGCAGAACACATAATTAATGCCAACCACACATACAATAACATAAATACAGACATCGAAATCCTACACATACAACCCAAGAACCAAAACTCAACACACTAGAACAATATGAAATATACAGACAAACTAAAACACGCCCTAATCAAATATTCAACACACAGATCAATTTCAGAACACACACACACTATTTGACACAACTCTTCATCACACGAATGCACCCACACAACAAGCAGCGAAGTTGAGATGGCGCCGAGACACAGAAGGCTCTGAGGATGATGTCAAGTAGCACCGAAACAGCTGTAAGCCGCACATGCTTACATAATTACAAGATTTTTATTGGAAAAAAAAAATTACATAAAATAACAAAGATTTTACAATACTGTTGTAATACTCGTATATGAATATTCTTAAAAATTCGAAATTGATTACAAATCTCATAGTTAAATAGTCTACATATTACAAATTATTGTATAAATACAAGGTAACTGGGTCACACCCGAAAAAGCAAAATGCTTGAGATGTACATCTATTATCAGGCAGTACATCTCACTTGACGATATGTGTCAGAGGAAGAACTATTGTTTGTATACATCTGAAGTCTGATTAGTGTAATATGTAGCTAGTCAACTATGAATGCAATGGAAGGGGAAAGGAACTGGCCATCATACCTCAATACCTACTGGCTTAGTTACCCCATTAATGACGCCTTATTGGTGTCACTTATGAGGTTCAAAGCTGTCTTCGGAAACAACAAGACATTAAGTAAGATACGAAAACGGGCTCATAATGTTGTCGTAATAATTCAACGTTAAAATGGCCACACTCACGAAAAGAAGGTCACGAGTTTCATTATGTACAATGTTCAGTACCTACAGAGGTGAGTATGCCTGGAAGGGAAATAAAAAATGGGTTACAGCCGGCAAATTACTATTCAAGGAATAACCGCTTATACAAATTCAGGAAAAGAAAACAGAACGAACAATGAGCGTATTCCGAATCTCAGCGCTGAGCAATCTGATGACATCACGGTGTTCCGAATTTCAACGATGACGTCACTGATGCTCCACCGGTGTCGCACCGGTGCCATCAGCTTGCAGAGATGGTGGCAGTTTCCATCAGCCGCCATCAGTGAATCTGATTGGTTCTTGTATAGGGCGGCAATTAGCAGACGAATGACATCGTGCACTGTTGTGTCATGGCGGTGTGTTCTGCTGTATTGTTTGTAATGAGCACAACGTAAAAACAATATGTTAATGGCTTATGAGCGAACATGTCAACGGACCAGTTATTACTACCGGTTCAAGAAATAAATTGTTTATGCTCTCTTTTCTTTGAACGAGATGGCAGTACGGAAATTTCGCAAAATCTTGTTAGCGTAGCACAGACAACAACTTCTACAGCCGCCATGACAACCATCGAACCTTCCAGCAGTTTTGTTCTTATTTCGCTGCAGCGTGACGTCATTGTTGTCCACCGGTACGGTGAGATTCGGAATACGCTGAATGGAAAGTTTCCTTCCCGTACTATCAGGACTGGAATGCTCTACCTACAGACTTAGTAAAAGTTTTGCCAATAATCACAATTGCTTCCAAAAAATAAGTTTAAAGGCTTCCTAATAGACGGTAATACAGTATAATATGCTCGCTATTTATTAGATTTGCAGTGGAAGTGAGTTATAGTGAATCCGCATGCGTTATAGTGCTTGGATGGATAGTAATTTGATATTTGGAAAATGTTGGCAGGATGGTAATGAAATAGGAGTGCAAATCCTGGAAATAGGGTGATACTAGTGCATGTTGGCAGCATGAATAGTTTTCTGGAAAACGATCGTCTTCTGTATAAATCCGAAGTGTTGGTGGTAATTACCTTAGTCAAATGAATGGGGTGAACATTGAAAAGTCGGTCCATGAAAAACTTATCCCCAATTTTCCTCCTTCATCCATTGAAGTGTTAGATAATGCACCAAATCACTGTCTTCAGCTATAGAAATAGTTCAGTGAGTTACATATAATCCGTGGCGCTACAGCCCCTTAAGGGCCCAGACCGACCAGTCATAAGTAAAATGCCAGCTTACGAGTTTGAAATATGTAGCTTGTTTCAAACATACAAATTTACAAACTGAATTTTGTCATTAAAACCATAGTTTGATCGTTTCCGTTTTAAATTCAAGAATGTGATTGGCTATGTATTGTATATTTTTAGTAGAGCCATCGATGTAGCTCAGTCGGCAGACTCGCTGGGCTGCTGATCCGGAGCTGCGTTCGGGCTTGGGTTGGATCCCCTGTTTGGTCTCATTGAATGGTTTTTTCCGAGGTTTTCCCCAGCCGTGGGACTGAAGCCGGATGGTCTATGGCGAGTCCTCGGCATCACTTCATTTCACCCCTTTGATCTGATTACCTGGTTGGGTTTTTTCCGAGGTTTTCCCCAACCAAAAGGCAAATGCCGGGTAATCTTTTGGCGAATCCTCGGACCTCACCTCATTTCACTTCATCTCGCCTAAATATTATAAAAAATTGCAGAAGATTGTAAAAAATTGTAGAAAATTACTAAATTGTAAAACTGTAAAAATTGTAAAATATTGTAAAAATTTGTAAAAATTGTAATTGTAATGTAAAATTTTGACTTGTTCCACATCTTAAAGCTTCACTGCTCATGTAAGATTTATGGAATATAATGAATGAATGAATGAATGAATGAATGAATGAATGAATGAATGAATGAATGGATGGATGGATGGATGGATGGATGGATGGATGGATGGATGGATGGATGAATGGATGAATGAATGAATAAATGGATGAATGAGTTTAGCTTTCGCTGTCGGCATTGTGAAATCATCTTATCTCATTGACATATCGATATCTTCTCACTCCCTCATAGTCTCTGTAAGGATTCACTGGGAATCGACACCTAGTTACTGTAGTAAGAGTTCCCCAGCTTGTGAACAAGGCTTTGCCAGAGTTCCAAGCAAGAAGCGTAATTCAGTTTCAAGACTAGATTTGAATAATTGGGCCAAGTTGACGCCCACGCAATTAACTGCGTACAAGACGCATCTATCCAAGTTCAAACAGCATGAAGTGCAC
>NC_091133.1:132615805-132650805 GCF_040183065.1 Periplaneta americana | reverse complement strand
GGACATTTAGGAAATTCAGTTTACAAGAACAGTTTATTGCTATACAGAAGGGAAGGCCAACCCCAACACTACCTGGTCTCACATGCATGCATGTAGGCTAATTTGTAGCATGTTTCATTCAAGAAGGTGTCATTTAGTGCTGTTAATTTCTTTCCTCCTCTTAAGAAATATGCAGGAGCCGCCACTGATCGCTCTGTATATTAAGTTAGTAACTCAAATATCTTATTTTATTGTAGTACTATTGAGATAGGCCTATGTTGTTGTTGCTGTTTTCTAATACCAGGCGTTTGACAATAAAGTCATTTGACCTCTTGCACTCCAATATTTTTCAAAGATATTATCATGGTCAGCCACTGCAGCACAGATTTTGAGGTGTTCCGAATCCATTTCTTGGTTTGAGTTGCACAGTGGGCAGTTAGGGGACTGATATATTCCAATTCTATGCAGGTGTTTGGCCAAACAATCATGGACTGTTGCCAATCTAAATGCAGCTACAGACGATTTTCGTGGTAAATCGGGAATTAACTGTGGATTATGATGCAGAGAGTTCCATTTTTTCCCTTGAGATTGTGTTATCAAATTTTGTTTGTTGAAGTCTAAGTATGTAGATTTAATAAATCTCTTCACAGAGTAATACGTAGATTTAGTAACAGGTCTGTAAGTAGCAGTGCTGCCCTTCTTTGCTAAAGCATCCGCATTCTCGTTTCCCAGGATTCCACAATGGGATGGTATCCATTGGAATACAATTCTTTTATTGAGTGGTATTAATTGAGAGAGCATTTTAGTTATTTCTGCTGTTTGAGATGAAGGTGTGTGTTTAGAGACTATTAATAGAATAGCTGCTTTGGAGTCTGACAATATAATTGCATTCTTAAATTTATTGTTGTAGTATAGAAGATTCCTGAGACTTTCACTTATTGCAATGATTTCTCCATCAAAACTTGTTGTTCCATATCCAAGAGATCTATAAAGTGAGAAGAGACAGCACGTAACACCTGCACCGGCACCTTGTTCTCTGGAGATCAAAGATCCGTCGGTGTATAAATGAAGCCAGTTTTGTGGAGGGTACCTAATATTAATTGTCTCTAAAGACAATTGTTTCATTATTTCAGTATTTACTTCTGATTCAGTATTTCTTCTGTTAAATTTAGATTATATTCTATATTTAATAGAGTTAAAGGATTTGGTTTAATTTGTAAGTTTTCTTTTAAATTCGGGATATTGATTTTCTGTTTTAATTCTTGAACCATGGATATGAAACTTTTTTGAGTTTTTAATCTACAGAGAGGACTGTATGAATGCCAATTGTTTCCTGGTAATTGAGATATTATTATTATTACTATTATTATTATTATTATTATTATTATTATTACAAGTTAATCAATTCTAATTTATAGGGGAAATAATTTTATTTAATGAAGTACAAACAAAAATATTGTTGCAAATCAAGATTTCAGGTATAACTCCCTGCAAAGTTGATTTGAATAATTTCGAGGGAAAAATTGTTCCGAAGCCGGGTATCGAACCAGCGACCTTTGGTTTAACGTACCAACGCTCTACCACTGAGCTACTCGGGAACTCTAACCGACAACTAAATAAAGAATAAGAATTTACATGATTATAATTTTAAAAATACTTCAAGCACATGTTTTTTTAATAATGTATTTAAACCAAAGGTCCCGGGTTCGATACCCGGCTCCGGAACAATTTTCCCCTCGAAATTATTCAAATCAACTTTGCAGGGAGTTATACCTGAAATCTTGATTTGCATAATACACGTCACTGTTCGTTAACAGAAAACCATAATTTAAGTCACACGGAGTTAGTGTGCACTCGAAGTTGGTTGCTTGACGGTTGTCAGCCCACTTTGAGGTCTGTGGATATAGAGGGAAAAATTGGATCGGTGTCGGTTAGAGTTCCCGAGTAGCTCAGTGGTAGAGCGTTGGTACGTTAAACCAAAGGTCCCGGGTTCGATACCCGGCTCCGGAACAATTTTTCCCTCGAAATTATTCAAATCAACTTTACAGGGAGTTATACCTGAAATCTTGATTTGCATAATACACGTCACTGTTCGTTAACAGAAAACCACAATTTAAGTCACACGGAGTTAGTGTGCACTCGAAGTTGGTTGCTTGACGGATGTCAGCCCACTTTGAGGTCTGTGGATATAGAGGGAAAAATTGGATCGGTGTCGTTTAGAGTTCCCGAGTAGCTCAGTGGTAGAGCGTTGGTACGTTAAACCAAAGGTCCCGGGTTCGATACCCGGCTCCGGAACAATTTTTCCCTCGAAATTATTCAAATCAACTTTACAGGGAGTTATACCTGAAATCTTGATTTGCATAATACACGTCACTGTTCGTTAACAGAAAACCACAATTTAAGTCACACGGAGTTAGTGTGCACTCGAAGTTGGTTGCTTGACGGTTGTCAGCCCACTTTGAGGTCTGTGGATATAGAGGGAAAAATTGGATCGGTGTCGGTTAGAGTTCCCGAGTAGCTCAGTGGTAGAGCGTTGGTACGTTAAACCAAAGGTCCCGGGTTCGATACCCGGCTCCGGAACAATTTTTCCCTCGAAATTATTCAAAAATATTGTTGGCAACATAATAAAAACCTTAATTATTTCGAAACCCATAAAATATATGATTCAAAAGTATGTGTTAATTTCATGGCATCTATGGTTTAAAATGATACACCACACGTCTTTATTGGAGAATCTTTCTACTCCGGAAATCTCCTTCGCATCTCGGCGGGTTCAAGTAAGCAAAGAGAGCGCGCATTGACTTCTTGTATTTCTATTCCTCGGGGCACAACTCAACCTTATCATACTGTAATTCTCTTCATCGGCGTAGAATATGTGATCCACTGCATCACGTCGGGAGCAACAGCGTGATGCTGACCCATAATCTTCCGTGCCTGGTTCTGCATGATCTTTCCAGCATTATAAGGCATTCAGTTTTGCCTCGCCGTGTCTTTGGAGCCCAGTGTCCTCGATTTAAAATGATAAGGAATGCTCTCGTTACTTCAATTAAACTCCAGGTTAATCAGTTCGCGAGAGTGCCATAGCAACAAACAAACGACTGCATATCATCGGAAAGGTGAGGCCAATCATTTGTGTATTATTCCATTTGCCATGTTTACGTATTTGCAAGTCTGTGTACATTATTTTTCAAGGTTTTGAATAATGGAGTTGCATTTGAAAGCCAGACTAATAAGCCTAAGCTTTTAAATTAAAGTTGATTTTAATTAGTACTCCGATCCCCAAGGTAGCACTTTATTTTAAAAGCAATCGTTGCGTTTACACTCCTGCATTTTAAGCTCACTATACATTATTGCTGTATATAGTACAAAGTGGAGAAAAACTATCTGAACAAACTGTAGCTGGTATCAAAACAATATATTTTATTAAGTGGCCGTTGGTGACAAAATCTGACACCGTTGCATTTATTCTCATGAAAATACATGAAAATCACAATGTCCGATACACCGCTGCAGGAAGGAATCCGTTCTATTTCACAAATTTTAGAGGGAACAGTGAACAGGACCTACGTCAGCAATTTAGAAATTATAGGCTAATCCTTTGGGAAAGTCCAGAAAAACAGAGAGGGTTTGGAATTCAAAGGATTACACCAGTCGCTTGTTTATGCTGATGACGTGAATAGACCTATGTTAGAAGAAAATACACAAACG
The DNA here is from genome assembly GCF_040183065.1 of Periplaneta americana. Taxonomy (NCBI): domain Eukaryota; kingdom Metazoa; phylum Arthropoda; class Insecta; order Blattodea; family Blattidae; genus Periplaneta; species Periplaneta americana. The sequence continues at coordinate 132,647,118 of NC_091133.1, read as the reverse complement.
ATTAGGGAAAACACGGGAATTTTACTTGAAGCAAGTAAGGAGATAGGTTTGGAAGTAAATCCCAAAAAAAAAACAAAGTATATGATTATAGCACGAAATGTAAATATAAAAGTTGGAAATTTGTCCTTTGGATAAATTGCAAAAAAAATTCAAATATTTTAGAGTAATAGTAACAAATATAAATGACTCGAGAGAAAACTAGATTCAGAAAAAATATGGGAAATACCTGCTTTCGCCATCCAGTTTGCTGTCGAAAAAACTGAAAGTTAGAATTATAAAACAGTTATATTACCGGTTGTTCTGTATGGTTGCGAAACTTGGACTCTTACTTTGAGAGAGGAACAAAGATTAAGAGTGTTCGAGAATAAGGTGCTTAGGAAAATATTTGAGACTGAGAGGAATGAAGTTACAGGAGAATGGAGAAAGTTACACAACGCAGAACTGCACGCATTGTATTCTTCACCTGACATAATTAGGAACATTAAATCCAGACGTTTGAGATGGGCAGGGCATGTAGCACGTATGGGAGAATCCAGAAATGCATATAGAGTGTTAGTTGGGAGGCCGGAGGGAAAGAGACCTTTGGGGAGGCCGAGACTTAGATGGGAGCATAATATTGAAATTGATTTGAGAGAGGTGGGATATGATGCTAGGACTGGATTAATCTTGCTCACGATAGGGACCGATGGCGGGCTTATGCGAGGGCGGCAATGAACTTAGCTCATTGTAGCTACTTTTCAAAAATATAACCTTAATTACTATAAATAGATAAGATAACGTTTTATTGAAATTTAATAGTATAACCTAACATAATCTAACCTAACCTAACATAGGCCTAGGTGGTTCCTTTATTATCGTTTTAAAACAAAAGAAGAATGTATCTCATAGCAACTAAGTGCTGTAGTTCCTACGTCCGAAGTAAAATACAGAGTTGCCTATTTTCAGTAAGAAAGGAGCAGATAACTCCTAGAGGATTAGAAGCTCTAACTTAACCTTGCGTTAAAATCTCCTACAACCTGATACCGCAACTTCGATGGCATGATATAAAATGAAGGGTTGCATAATGTGAAAAAATGGGGAAGTAAATCGTTCTGAACACTGTACGTAGTGATTCTTGAACTATGATCGTCAGTTTGTGTGAATAGCCTACGGGTTTTATACCGAACAATTACCCAGTTACTTCCCAGTTTTGTATTCCGAATTCTGTTCTTCATTTCTTCCTCTAAATTTGAAAAATTAATTTTGACTCATCATTGAATGTTGAAGTAGCCTATGTCCAAAATAAGATTTCCCACTTCCATTCTGTTTGCAGATATTCAGCTATCAAGTAAAGAACAAGAACTTGGTTAGGTATATGTTTAATTTATCTGACAATGCTGCAGGATGGTGTCTAACTCTACTCGAATAGCAAATGCCAAAAAAATGTGCTGCAGTATTGTTTAGCTAGCCCAGCTATGCGCTACTAGACGAAACATTACGTGTTTGTCTCCTGACCTTGCTTGCCTCGGTTAGCTCCCGCCTCACAGTCAGCTGGTTACTTCACGCGCGTACTATTTATTTTCTTCATTTGATATTTTCAATACTTTCTTATCAACGGTACACCTGTAAAAAAATATGCGTTTATTTGTGCTTTCAATGCGGAATTTAACCATATATTTTAAAAATATCTTTTCCTTGGCAAAGGCGTCTTAATGAAGAAAAATCTAAATCCATAAAATCCATAAAAAGTAAGAAAAACTGTTTACATGTCAATATAAACTTTAATTTCTCAGCATCAAAATAAACCATGATTTTGATCATTGAGTGAAAGAGTTTCGGAGCCACAACAGTTTAAAATTGCTAATTTTATGAAAATACAATAAATTTAAATATTTTTAATTTAAACACTATGAAGTTGTGATGCCTCAAACTTTGCACAAAGCATTGTATCGCAGTTGTCAACGGACAGAAAAAGTTTAATTGTATTTAAAAATTGCAAGGTCAATTTTCTCTATATTTTGGTCGATTTGAGATGGAATAGCCCGTATAAACCTTTAAGGTCTTAACCGATTAATCCTGCAATCGATATCAAAAACCCGGTTGTCTAGAGTAGAATATATAAAAGTTGTGTCTCTGTATTTTGTGAATTCAAAATTATAACTGAAAAAAAAGTCTTCATTCGTGTGTGTGAATAGAAACGTTATATCAGGCATTAACATGCTACCGACTTGTCAATATAACATAAGAAGCTGAAATCGTCAATTATGTTGTAGGCTATATAGTGGATGCATTCATTCCTATCACGACTAACTTTTCGTGTTTCTCCATTTTATTCCTCCATAGTTCATTATTATTATTTTTGTTGAAGTTGCACTCTACAACTTACTTAGGGTTCATAGGACGATCCTTCCCTTCCCAACCCCGTCGTGTTTTTTACTCGTTATGCAGCCACCCCTACACGGCCCCCCACCCGGAGCGCCATCTGATGATGTCAGCTGTGGAACAACACTCAGGTCGATACCGAGTTGCATCGCAAAATTGGTCTTTGAGAGATTCTGTATCCGGAAACGGCCGCACGCTTTGTTGCTGCAGACTTTATTAAAAGGCAGACTCAAGTTATCTTTCATGGGGCCCTAAGTACAATTAAATGCTTGCGATGGATGAATTTAGTTCCGCAAGAACTAACGAGCCAGAAGCTCTTTGTACAAGGCCTCTTCTGCAATCTCTTGCCATTTAACGGCTTAAAATCTTCCTTCAGAGAAAGGAGGTCCATTACACTCATCGTTAAGACCACTATGTATGGCGAGTGCCGCAGACAATACCAAGGAGACCGATGTAGCGCGACTGCAACTTGATGTCACGAGAAATATACGGGCACTTAGTGTCTTAACTGAATTTCATTTGAAGTACATGTAGTACTTATTTATTTATTTATTTACTTATTTATTTATTTACTTACTTATTTATTTATTTACTTACTTATTTATTTACTTATTTATTTATTTACTTATTTATTTATTTACTTACTTATTTATTTATTTACTTATTTATTTATTTACTTACTTATTTATTTATTTACTTATTTATTTATTTACTTATTTATTTATTTACATATTTACTTATTTATTTACTTATTTATTTATTTACTTATTTATTTATTTATTTACTTATATATATATTTATTTATTTACTTATTTACTTAATTACTTACTTATTTACTTATTTATTTATTTACTTATTTATTTATTTATTTACTTATTTATTTATTTATTTACTTATTTATTTACTTATTTATTCACTTATTTATTTATCTATTTATTTACTTACTTATTTATATATTTACTTATTTATTTATTTATTTACTTATTCATTTATTTATTTACTTACATACTTATTTATTTATTTATTTATTTACTTACTTATTTATTTATTTATTTATTTATTTACTTATTTACTTATTTATTTATTTACTTATTTATTTATTCATACATTTATTTATTTATTTACTTACTTATTTATTTATTTATTTATTTATTTATTTATTTATATATTTATTTATTTATTCATTCATTCGTTCATTCATTCATTCATTCATTCATTCATTCATTCATTCATTCATTCATTCATTCATTCATTCATTCACTCATTCACTCATTCCTTTATTTATTTACTTATTTATTTACTCATTTATATACTCACATATTTACTCATTTATTTACTCATTTATTTACTCATTTATTTACTCATTTACTCATTTATTTATTTATTTATCTATCTATCTATCTATCTATCTATCTATCTATCTATCTATCTATCTATCTATCTATCTATCTATCTGTCTGTCTGTCTGTCTGTCTGTCTGTCTGTCTGTCTGTCTGTCTGTCTGTCTGTCTGTCTGTCTGTCTGTCTATCTATCTATCTATCTATCTATCTATCTATCTATCTATCTATCTATCTATCTATCTATCTATCTATCTATCTATCTATCTACCTACATGCCTGCCTGCCTGCCTGCCTGCCTGCCTGCCTACCTACCTACCTACCTACCTGTCTATCTATCTATCTATCTATCTATCTATCTATCTATCTATCTATCTATCTATCTATCTATCTATCTATCTATCTATCTATCTATCTATCTATCTATCTATCTATCTATCTATCTATCTATCTATCTATCTATCTATCTATCTATCTATCTATCTATCTATCTATCTATCTATCTATCTATCTATCTACCTACCTACCTACCTACCTACCTACCTACCTATCTACCTATCTACCTATCTACCTATCTATCTATCTATCTATCTATCTATCTATCTATCTATCTATCTATCTATCTATCTATCTATCTATCTATCTATCTATCTATCTATCTATCTATCTATCTATCTATCTATCTATCTATCTATCTATCTATCTATCTATTTATTTATTTATTTCCGAAAAATTAAATCAGGTATACTTACAATGTTTTTGAACTCACCGTCTCAAATAAGATATATGATGAGTATTGATTAATACACACAAGTATTTGCTTAATTAAATTGAAGACATTAACACGTTTCTAATTTTCTTGTTGTATTTCAGTGGACTACAGTTATGGATGTAAGTTAACTAAGTTACAGAATTATACAACTGAGGGCCAAAATTAATGCTGTGCCTTAAACCAGCAGATGAGGGACATTTAGGTTGTAGGCCTACTGATTGTTGTTTAGGTCTGAATCTCACAAGTGATACCAACAAGGCACCACTAATGAGGCGGGAACTAGGCCAGGAGATAATGGGTAGGGTGGTCAGTTCCTTTTCCCCTCCATTGCATACATCGCTGACTAGTAACATATTACACTAGTCAGATTCAAACAACTGTTCTTCCTCTGACACATATCATCAAGTGAGATGTACTGCCTGATAATGGATGTACTAATCAGCCAGAACCCCAATCTGAGGACAGTTCTACTGATATTAAATTATTATTTCGTCTAATACCTTGATCATGTGCCTTTAATATGTATGTATTTATTTACACTGCAAGTGGGCAAACACCCGGTGGCAGTGGTAGACACAATATAAACAATACAGAATAAAATTACAATACACAATAAAATTATACAATACAAATACAATTGTATACACAATAAAATTGAACACAATAATTACAATTAATAATAATACATAAAATAACCTAATTAATAAGTGAACCTAATTTTACAATACAACCTACATATGTATAGGCCCTACATAAGTATCACATTGATACTGATAATAATAATATTTCACTTTACTCTCATCTCACTCACTGTAGTGGCACTATGACGCATTTCACTGACACTTTAGGACACATTTCACTGACACTATAGAACACATTTCACTGACTCTCTATAACACTTTCCACTGACACTATAGAACACATTTCATTGACGCTATAAATTATCACTGATCGGAACTATTCACTGCACTGTAAAACCATAACTTCATTGACTCACCTCGCTTCACTGATATAACAGTTCAAATAAGACGGATAATTACACCCTTATGCATACTTATAAACAGAACTACATTTAAGCTAAACATTTCTAGTCTAAGGCCCTCTTACACGCTATTTTAAAATAATTTACAATTCAAACCAAGGGAGTAACTCGTCAGGCTAAATAAATCCATGTCACCTTAAAAAATTAAATGTTAAATGTCACCTTAATTTTAAATTACACTTTATACACAACTTTTTAAGTTATTCTTGAATCTCCTTAAGGAAGAACAGCCCTCAAAGACCGCTGAAGGTAGGTCATTCCAATCATTTATAGTTCTATTAAAAAATTAGATTTTACCTACATCCGTTTTCTGTTTCCTACATTTGATTTTAAAATCATGATTGTTCCTACCGTAGTACGTTGGCTTTTCTAACCGAGCCGTTATGTCTCTCCATGCTTTCTGACCCAGATGTGCTCTATACAATGATGTTAACCTTATTGTTGTGGTGGCAGGTTTTATTATGACCTCACTCTTCTCGCCATTTCATAGCTGTCCCTACTTACATCAAAATTATCACAATCTGTTAAGCAAGCTAAGAAATATAATGATAGAGACGGAAGCTGAATCTTCTTCTGCAGGGTCGATGAGGCAGTTCTATAATACGAAGTGAGCATCCATCGCTGATTGACAATTAAATATCACTTTATTAAAAGTCATGGCTTCAATGATCCGTGCCGCGAAGTTTAAGACTGTAGAGTTCATTATGATCACCTTTTATACAAGTTCTTTATAAAAAAAAAAATGCCTAACGTGGATAAAGGCGAATCTCCCCTTCCTACAAGCCCTTCGCCCCGTTTATACGCGCAATTTTATTGGCTTCGAGGCAGCTCAAGGATAAACGCAAACTTTGATGTGGATGTTTGCATTGGGGCAATTATCAAAGGTCTGTCTGCGGTACTGTGGGTTCTACACGGGTAGAGACGATAAGGGGTGGGGATTGAAGGGGGTAGTTTCCAGAATCCAACAGCAGCAACCCTCTTTTAGTAGGCCTTAGCCCTGCTCTCTCTCACTCTAATGTTTGTCGGGCTCTGACATGGAAAAGGGTAAACGGCCCATCAAAATGACGAATTATACAGGGTGATTAGGAAAGTCATAGCTGGAATTTTGTAATGGTTTGTAATGTAACTAGAGCATACTTTCCTATTTGCACCACCAAAATTTGATACATAGGTATCATTCATTCATAGTGTTCTGTCCAAGGGCAGGTCTTTTACTGCAAACTCAGCATTCTCCAATCTTCCCTACTTTACGCCTTTCTTTTGGTCTCCACATATGATCCAGGTAATATAAGTTATAATATCCCAATCATGTCATTTTGTGGGAGCTGCGTTCGGGCTTGGGTTGGATCCTCTTTGGTCTTTCGTTTCTTCCGAGGTTTTCCACAGCCGTGGGACTGAAGCCGGATGGTCTATGGCGAGTCCTTGGCATCAACCCCTTTGATTTGATTACCTGGTTGGGTTTTTCCGAGGTTTTCCCCAGCCAAAAGGCAAATTCCGGGTAATATTTTGGCGAATCCTCGGACCTCACCTCATCAAACTACATCTCGCCAAAATATTGTAAAACATTGCACAAAATTGTAGAAAATTACTAAATTGTAAAACTATAAAAATTTGTAAGAATCGCAATTGTAATATTGTAAAATTTTGACTTGTTCCACATCTTAAAGCTTCATTGCTCATGTAAGATCTATGGAATAAAATGAATGAATGAATGAATGAATGAATGAATGAATGAATGAATGAATGAATGAATGAATGAATGAATGAATGAATGAAAGTAAAATCTGTTTGAATAATAAAATAATACAAAGAGTAAATACCTTCACTTATCTTGTCTATATACTATCACCCTATGATGAAGTAGATATTGCTGAAAAAATAGGGTGAATATAATACAACAATAGGGATCATTAATAAAATCATGAATCCTTCACTAGTACAAAGAGACACACAAGAATAGACTTGTATAAAACCTTAGCACAGCCAGTATTAAGCTATGGTAGCGAAGCGTGGACTGTGAAGAATAAAGATGTCAGTAGAATAACAGCAAGTGAGGTGAGGTTCATGAGAGCAACAGCTGGATATACTCGCTGGGATCATAAAAAAAATGAGGACAATGCAAGAACTTCAAATAAAACCAGTTATGCAGTTCATCAGCAAGTATCAACTTCAGTGGAAGGGTCATCTCGAACGAATGGATCGATGCAGAATTCCAAAAGCACTGTTTCATTACCATCCGCATGGCAAAAGATCTCTAGGTCGTCCGAAGAAGAGATGGACTGAAAATTCTAGTTTTCAGACCGTAACAGGCCACTCGGCCTAATAGTTGTTAGGAAGACGACGAAGATGTCCCAATATTAATATTGAAATGTTGTTTTTTAAAGAATAGCAGATCCTTGATATCCAGGTCATCGATTCTTTGTCATTATCATTGAACTTATGTTGTCTTTCTCAATTTGCTACAATCACGAATGAAGCCTCTACGGTGCACTTAATGTTAAAGCGTCTTGGAAGTCATTGTATACAATCTCAACGAATAGGCCGGCTTTAAATTAATAGAAAATTCGTGATAATATTAGTCCTTTCATTATATACAACAAAACATAAAAATACAGAAAATATTCATTGTATTTTAATGTTCTTTTATGCTCGACCATGCCGAAACGTAGTAATTATACACCTGGTAGCAGACCTTTAATGCATGTCATTAAAGTACACCTACTCATTAAAGGTCAAGTCTTCCAGCCAATGACGACTCAGGTTACAACTGTTCAGCCAATGACAGGTCAGCTTTCTACCGTTATAAAACCGCAAGCATCGATTATTCTCGGATATGCAATCGAAAGAGAATTAGCGAAAATCACGGAGGCTGGAAATCCAATACTGTTGCAGAAGATTATGTTCTGTTACTATAATAATTAGCGTTAATTGTAAATAATATTTAAATAAATTCAATTTGTCATCTCGTTTTTCAGTGTCTAATTTAATTTCAATGTTATCTCTGTAGGTTCTTATGGCCTAGCAAGGTCAATGTGGATATCTGTTCCTCGGAAAAAATCAATACCTTCGCGTCTGCGCACATCTCACAACATACGGAACATTGCTGAAGGTCAGATACAATTAAAATTAATAATATCAAGTTAGAAATATGGTCGAGCATAAAAAGTCGTATGAAACTCGCCTATAATGGTAATTAAGAAGCTCGTATGAAAATTATGAAACTCGCTTGCGCTCGTTTCATAAATATCTATACTCACTCCTTAATTACCTTCATTATAGGCTCGTTGCATAATGTACTATTCTTCAATACTGACAGCTATATTCAACAAACATCCTTGCCAAACACCTCCATGTTGCAGTGTAAAGAAGTAAGAATGTTGTCATAAGCCACTGTCTGAACATCCGCAAGAACGTCTCTGTAAAGCATGCGCGTAGCTGTATTCCATGTATATTGTGTTAGTTTATAAAACTAGATTATTGTTTATTCATTAGCAACTGCCTTCCAATGACGGTAGCCCCAAAGGACTCAGTATACCGTATCAATTTACAAAAATGTATGCAAATAGCAATTTAACAGACAGAAAAACAGCTGAAAGAATACAAATCAAAACACAATCAATTAAGATTAACAAAATTATTACTGTTCAAAAAAAATATGAAAAAAAGAAATAACTCGACCTAAATCAGATTTGTTTCAATAACGTTCCAAAGCTGTTAACTTTCAGCAGCAAATGATAAAAGTCTTTTATTGCTGTCTGGTATTTGGAGATGACGTTTCCCAGAGCTTGTCTCGCAATCAATTAATCAATCAATCAAGTTAAAAGCTATGGACATATAATATATAAAATACACTGAGATAAGAATAAGTATTCATTTACTTACTTATGGCTTTTAGAGAACCCGGAGGTTCATTGAAGCCCTCACAAATTCCCATCATCGGTTCCTATCCTGAGCAAGATTAATTCAGTCTCTATGATCATATCCCATCTCCTTCAAATTCATTTTAATATTATCCTCTCATCAACGTTTCGGCCTCCCCAAAAGTCTTTTTCCCTCCGGCATCCCAACTAACACTCTATATGCATATCTGGATTAGCCCATACATGTTACATGTTCTGCCCATCTCAAACGTCTGGATTTAATGTCCCTAATTATGTCAGGTGAAGAATACAATGCGTGCAGTTCTGTGTTGTGTAACTTTCTCCATTCTCCTGTAATTTCATCCATCTTAGGGTTTATTAAATTGGATAATAAAAAAAAAAACTTCATCCCTCTTAGCCCCAAATATTTTCCTAAACACCTTATTCTGGAACACGCTTAACCTCTGTTCCTCTCTCAAAGTGAAAGTCCAAGTTTCACACCCATAAAGAACAACCGGTAATATAACTGTTTTATAAATTCTAACTTTCAGATTTTTTGAGAGCAGACTGGATGACTAAGCTTCTCAACCGAATAATAACACGCATTTCCCATATTTATTCTGTGTTTAATTTGCTCCCGAGTGTCATTTATATTTGTTACTGTTGCTCCAAGATATTTGAATTTTTCCACCTCTTCAAAGAATAAATTTCCAATGTTTATATTCTGTTCTGGTCACGAGACATAATAATGTACTTTGTCTTTTCGGGATTTACTTCCATACTTATCTCTTTACTTCCTTCAAATAAAATTCCCATATTTTCCCTAATCGTTTGTGGATTTCTCCTAACATATTCACGTCATCCGCATAGACAAGCAGCCAATGTAACCCATTATTTATGTTTATGCTCGACCATGCCGAAATGTAGTAATTATACACCTGGTAGCAGTCCTTTAATGCATGTCATTAAAGTACACCTATTCATTAAAGTTCAGGTTTTCGATTATTCTCGGATATGCAATCGAAAGACAACGAGGGAAACGTCACGGAGGCTGGAAATCCAATACTGTCGCAGAAGGTTATGTTCTGCTACTATAATAATTAGCGTTAATTGTAAATAATATTCAAATAAATTCAATTTGTCATCTCGTTTTTCAATTCTAAATCAATTTCCAGATTATAACAAAATTAGTTCATGTTATTCTCTAAATTATATCAAGGTCAATGACATTATTGTTCCTCGGAAAAAATCAATACTTTCGCGTCTGCGCACATCTCACAGGTCACTTCTGCTCTTCAGTGAGATGCGAATAAAATGAATACTTCTGAATAATTTCAAGTTAGAAGTATGGTCGAGCATAAAAAGTCGTATGAAACTTGCCTATAATGGTAATTAAGACGCTCGTATGAAAATTATGAAACTCGGAAAAAATCAATACTTTCGCGTCTGCGCACATCTCACAATTTACGAGCTTGCACAAGGTCACTTCTGCTCTTCAGTGAGATGCGAATAAAATGAATACTTCTGAATAATTTCAAGTTAGAAGTATGGTCGAGCATAAAAAGTCGTATGAAACTTGCCTATAATGGTAATTAAGACGCTCGTATGAAAATTATGAAACGAGCTTGCGCTCGTTTCATAAACAAACATACTCGCGTCTTAATTAGGCCTACTATCATTATAGGCTCGTTGCATAATGTACTATTACAATACTAGACGAAACGTTAATTTACCAGTAAGACAGCACAAAATTATTCACAGCGTCAGTTTCAAATACAGTATGAGTTCAAGGTCGAGATTGTAGCGTACTGCATAATCAAAATGTGCCCTGAATTTGAACTTTTTCCGTTATGAAATTCAATAGAAAATTAAACATCTGCTTATAAATAATATTTATATTTTATTAATCCTATATATAAAGTTTTTGTTGTGTGTTTTTGTTTTTTATATAAGCCTATATATATATATATATATATATATATATATATATATATATATATATCTTTTATGTAGATGGAACTGCACACGAACACGAGTTTTACTCATACGAGAATTCCTGATTCTTTACATCTTCTATGTAATGCAGTATAACTAAATATCAAATTTCAAGTAGGGATGAGTTTGTGAGAAATAGCTACTGTAGGTTACACATATGTAGACACAGCAGGGTATTTTGAAAATTTCTGCAGACAAGAAACACTAAAGAATTACAGACCAAGACGAATAGAGAAATAAATGCAAGAACACGTAAGAAGGATGGCTGTCGACAGTACACATAAATTAATAACTATTTATAGGTGTGACTAAAAGAGAAATATTGTAAGTCCAAGGAAAAGTTGACTCTAGTTATACGTAATTGTTCCAATTTTTTTCCAGAAACAGGCCTCGTTGTGAGGATGAGTATTGAATCCGGGTCTCGGGAATTGAAGCCCCACGCTGCAGCCGTTCCGCTATACAAGTAGCTATATAAATATCCCTGTAGTCGGCGCCTAAGCATGAGTCTTCAAGTATGCAAAATGAGACGAGAATAGGAGTGTCGTCACTCGAGGAGCGTGTCTTGGCTGAAGTGTGGAGGGTTGAACGTTTCGCAACCTGCTTATAACAACAATACTTAGCTTGAGGGAAGTGAAGAATGAATTTACGCCAGAATAAGCTAGAAGAAAGGGGAGGGAAAGGGTCTAGTCTAGTTCAGTGGGCGGATATATGAAAGTGGGAAATGGGGTGGCGAAAATTCACAATCACACAAGTTGGGGGACAGTTATTTTGCTTTCTGTTTGTTGTTTTCTGTTTGGTTTTCCAGTCACTGAATGGGTAACGGCCCGTACTGGGAGGAGGGTTCGTGGGGAGAGATTTTCTAAATGAAACATTTGTTGGCTCGCCTTGGGAAGGGAAGCGTTCCCAGCATCAGCAAAGAACTCGTCCACTTAGCTCTTTTAATTAATACTTGCCCTTGTAGTTAGTTCTAAGTTCTGAGCTAAGTTGTAAAGGACCTCAGCGATTAGTTTCAAATTACGTACCTTCACGTGCTTATAATTTACAAAAGAGCATTGCATACATTTAGCAGAGCACAAGTAGTAACTTATAAAGGGAGGACCGGTTACAAATTTCTTTGAAACTCAGAGCGAAGCATAATTGTCCTTCTCGGTCGATTTCACAGGAAACCTCAAATTGTGCCGTGGAGCCGTAGAAATTCCTTCCCTAGACTTGTCTCAACCCCCCCCCCTCTCTCTCTCTCGCCTTGTTTCACAGCGTCTATCTCCGTCGCCCTTATTTGCATTCGCTCTGTATCTGAACTCCCAAAACAGCCTCTTCAATAATTTTATCGTCAGTAACTGAAAATGAATTAATTTTAATGGCATATGATTTCAAAAATAACATTGCCATCGGAAGAGATAGCATCTCAACTAACATAAAGAATATTTTGCAATTCATTTTATGTAGATTTTCAGAAAAGTCTATAGGCCTACATATATATATATATATATATATATATATATATATATATATATATATATATAAATTAATGAATAAACCCATACGTATTAGACATCCACTATTCAAAATTGCCAACAATGCCTTAATTGATTTACCAACACCATCCAATATCAGAACATGATGAAACTTTGGTTCATTATTAGGATTATGTTTAGTAATACAAACTGCCACAGGATTATTCTTGGCAATAGATTATTGTCCTAACATTGAAAAAGCTTTTTCAAGAACTGCCCACATTTGCCGTGATGTAAATTATGGTTGATTATTACGAACTTTACACGCAAATGGAGCATCTATATTCTTTATCTGCATTTATTTACACATTGGACGAGGAATATATTATGGATCATATAAATTCTTACATACCTGATCAGTAGGTGTAATCATTCTATTCCTAACAATAGCAACAGCTTTTATAGGTTATGTCCTCCCATGAGGACAAATATCATTTTGAGGAGGAACTGTAATTACAAATCTTTTATCAGCAATCCCATACCTAGGTAGTGATTTAGTACAATGAGTATGAGGTGGTTTTGCAGTAGATAACGCAACACTTAATCGATTCTTCACATTTCATTTTCTACTCCCATTTATTGTAAGAGCAGCTGTAATAGTCCATTTGCTATTCTTACACCAAATATATTATTTCAATGTACCGAAGTACATATGATATTTACATGCAGATATTCTGCGTCATCATACGATGAAAGAGTAATGGAACGGAGAAAAATTCTCGGCGCCGGAGAGAATTTTTCTCCGTTCCATCACTCTTTCATCGTATGATGACGCAGAATATCTGCATGGAAATATCATATGTACTTCGGTACATTGAAATAATATATGATATGCATAAATCACGAAGTGATTTAAGACGGCGCTTATTCCGTCGGATCCCGGCCAACTCGTCACTCATAACGAGTGCACCTCAGCACATGTGTGGACTTCGGTCCTATGTTCATAGACTCTATGACGTAGTGCAGAGGGCGGCCACTAGAGGGAACCCAAGAGTTGGAACTCAATCAGAGACAGTTCTGTCCGACGTCGGGGTTGTATCCGGTGTGGCTTAGTGGATAAAGCATCAGCACGTAGAGCTGAAAACCCGGGTTCAAATCCCGGCGCCGGAGAGAATTTTTCTCCGTTCCATCACTCTTTCATCGTATATATTGAAAGTTTATTGTTTCAGTCATTGACTTTACTGTTGTGTATGTTTTAGGTGTTATCCTTTACATAATAAGCAAAGCTCGGAACTTGAGGGCTTGTGTCGTGTGCTTGAGTAAGGTTACAGGTACAACGTACACAAAGCTCACGCTGCAAGTGCTCAGGGACAGTCGTGTGTACTAAGAAAGTGGCCACAACTAATGACAGGAAGACGGACGAAGAAACTGTTATGTTGAAGCCAATGACATTCAGAGAATTAAAGGTAAACGGTCTGTTTGAGGAAATATAAAATACGTGTTATTTCGAATGGGTATTATAGAAATTTGAAAATACATTTTGTTTTAAATTTAAGATACAGAATTTCGTGGAGAATTCGGAGGAGATACATTGTTTTTTTCGAATGGAGAGTTTATATTTTGTAAGTTGTGCCACACACAAACTAGAGGCTGGAAACGGAATTCATTGAAAGGCATTGCAGTCCCTCAAATTGTAGAAAAGTCTGTCCATAGCCATGGATCGAAACGTAGAAGGGCTTGCCCTAGTAGTGACACTAATTGAAAACTATTTTCGAGAGAAATTTAGGATATACTTATCTTTCTCAGGTACGAGATCAGCTAGCAACTGCTGAAAATCGAACAGAAAACAGTAACAGTGAAAACATTCAGTATTTTAAGTCTGCTACCGAAAAATCTTCGAATGTAGGTAGTCATACACTGTAATAAAATGTACACAGCAGAACAGTAAATTTGATATATTTCTCATGTTTATTTTTATTATATATATATGCTATGAAATTACGTGTTTCAACCTACCATAATATTATCAATATGTTGTTGCAGCCAGAAACCACTTTTGTAGCAGACCTGACAGTACCTCCGTGCTGGAAGCGGGAGTTTGTTGACATTGAAGTCCGGTCGCTTAGTCACGTGCAAAGACACAAGTCCCCAAGTTCCGAGCTTTGATAATAAGTTACAAGACCTAACATTAGGGACACCCATATTTGAATATTAGAATATTAATGTGTATTATAATTATGTTAATTTTAACAGATTTTATCCCCGTATGCCATTAATATGTGTTGTATGTGTAGAGAATGTAGAGAGTAATGATATTGCAAAAAAAAAAAAAAAATTGATTGTTCGTATCTGAAGATGTTAACACTGTTCAATGAAAACGTTTATAGGTACGTCTTGTAACTTATTATGTAAAGGTTAACACCTAAAACATACACAACATTAAAGTCAATGACTGAAACATTAAACTTTCAATAACATAAAGAAAGTAATTACTACATTTATCTAAAAACCCCAGACAATATACAGGATGTTTCCGAGGTGGTGTTACAAACTTTCAGGGATGATGGAGAAGGGCACATGTATCAATTTGAGGTAAGGAACCATGGTCCGGAAATAACTGAGTCGAAAGTTATAAGCAAAAATAGTTGTGTGAAAATGGAATTGCAATTTGGCAACACGAGCCCTCCTTCCCTTAACTTTCGGAACAGTCGTGGAAAAATGGTATGGGCCGGATGTCTCCTACGTGGGTACTTGCCCCGATACAATCTGTGAGCTTGTGTACTGTTTCCATTGGCTCATCCGTATTCGAAAATCAGGTCTGCTTATTCCGCTCTCGTGTACTCCTCAATTTCACTAGGACTGATCGACTGGACACTGCAACTTGTACACATACACTGCTATCTACAGACGTGCATATCAGGACCGACCATGTCCGTTACACATTACGCTATCTGCATTGCTTTAGTGTAGTTTCCTGTCCCCACCCTTCAGACAGCGCACTGAATGGAATACTGTAAGTAGACAACGTAAACAACGTCAGATGAATACAGTATGTGTAAGATGTACAGATAAATACACATAAATAAGGTGTACAGAGGAATAAATTTATTTCATTTCCACACAACTATTTTTGCTTGTATCTTTCGACTCGGTCATTTCCGGACCAGGGTTCCTGATCTCAAATTGATACATGTGCCCTTCGCCATCATCCCTGAAAGTTTGTAACACCACTTCGGAAACACCCTGTATGTTTAACTTGTGTATCACAAGAACTGTTTCTTGCACAGTTCAAATTGGTCACAGTAATCCCCTTGCATAAATCTGGAAAAAGAAAGTAATTTAAATAATTACGTATCCATATAATTATTATAATGCAGAAACTGATCAGGAAGAGATAAAGCAGTTGACTGGGTCACTGGTTAAGAAGAAATTCCTACTGAAGGATGCACTGGAAGGAATGGTGAACGGAAGAAAAGTCTGGAGCACAAGAAAATATTAGATGATTTATTTATTTATTTATTTATTTATTTATTTATTTATTTATTTATTTATTTATTTATTTATTTATTTATTTATTTATGTATTTATTTATTTATTATGGTGTAGTTAAGGCCATCAGGCTTTCTCTTCCACAACACCAGAAATACAAAAACAATAATAGAAATAAACAGAAAAAAATACACTATATACAAAGTAAAGGTACACAAGAAATAAAGAGAGAGAGAAAAAAAAACACTATAAACAAAGTAAAGCCACACAAAAATATACACAGGTTGCAGTCACACAAACTTTAGATCATAATTAATTATATCCTAACTAATTAACTAACATAAACAAGAAACTTGCAATTGTAATCTAAATTAAAAAAGAAAAAGAAAAAAAAAACACAAATCAATACTTCTAGCAAAACCTAAAAAACATTAACTAAGACAAAATTTTCCAATTTCATTTTGAATTGTGATAAAGTCCGGCAGTCCCTGACGTCATTAGGTAACGAATTCCAGAAGCGAGGTATTTCTACAGTATAGGAAGATGAGTATAAAGACGTTCTATGATGAGGGATAGAAAGAAGTGCTTGATGTCGGTTTCGAAGAGTTGACATTAATATGTAGACTATGGATCATATGCGAGACTAAGAGGAAGACAGAAAATAGGAAAGATTGGAGAGTGCTGGGTTTGCAGTGAAAGACCTGTTCTTGGGCAGAACACAATGAATGAATGATATTATTACCAACCATTGCGAAAATACCGTATTTGAAAAATGTATGAAGAAAAGAACACATAAAAATGTCAACTTTTAGCAAAAGATCAGTTTGGTTTTAGAAATTAGATAAGTACTGGAGAAGCCATAATGAGTCACAATCAATATACTATAGTCAAGGTTAGAAGCATTACTGGATTTAAAACTCCTAACACAATAAGTTATGAACAGGAAACATTGAATTTAGCTTTAGATCTATTACAATCTTATTATATGAAGTAGATTTCAATGTATTAAAGTAAATAATGCTGCGAGTGGAGATACTGTTACCATGGAAATTGACATTCCACAAGGAACGGCATCCCATCAAGAGCATTGGGCCCTCAGAATTTATTATGTACGTAAATGTATGTATATTAAAGCACATAAATTATATTATTATTATTATTATTATTATTATTATTATTATTATTATTATTATTATTGTTATTAGCCACCGTTGTGGCTCGGTCGGTTAAGACGGTTGCCTGCCGGTCTGAAGTTGTGCTCGGGCGCGAGTTCGATCCCCGAATGGGTTTTTTCCGAGGTTTTCTCCAACCGTAAGGTGAATGCCAGGTAATCTATGGGGCGAATCCTCGGCCTCATCTCGCCAAATACCATCTCGCTATCACCAATTTCATCGACACTAGATAACCTCATAGTTGATACAGCGTCGTTAAATAACCCACTAAAAATTATTATTATTACTATTATTATTATTATTATTATTATTATTATTATTATTATTATTACGTTATATCTGGAATCGATCTAATGAATTTTTGCGACAGGGGTGTGCTAAGTTTTTGTTTTGTTATCGGCAGCTGTATACATTTTCGTCAACTTTCTTCATTATACAGGCTTCGAGACTTTGGACCCGATACAATACGTTTACTGTGAATGTACTATAGGTTGTTGACTCGCTACAGGTACTGAAAGGTAGAAATGTGTTGCGGTAACAACGTTGCTGTTTAGAGTAGAGTACGGTAGTATGGGGAAACACACACATATGTATATTCTGAAAGTAAATATACGTTACACGATGACAATGTAAAAAGAATGTGAAAAGCATTTATTCTCCTGTCTTTTATAAGCATTTGTTTTTAATTATACACAGTGGTAATAGTGGAAATAAATTATGTAGCAATTTTAATTTCTTCATTTATCCTATTGGTCGTCTTTAGGAAGTGCAGTTACAGTACCGAATTACAATATACTACAAGATACATTCTCAGTGTCTCAAACGTAAATCTTTTTCGGTTATCTACCAAACAAAGTTTGTACTGTGGAAAGCTGCGCTCTACGTCGCATGACGTGATAGGAGCAAAACGAAAAAACCTGACATCATTGCAGTCTCTAAGAGACAGTACTTTATTCTCGGGTGACTCTATGTCCACTAATTTGCTGTTTATATTACAAAATGTTTCATGTCCGTTATTTTTACATAAAATTGATTTCCACTTCTGTTTTACACGTTCAGTAACCGGTGTACTTGGTGTCTCATTAATTCTCTGCGTCATTTTCTAAATTAATTTGAGGACTTCTGGCATCTCTTGCTCTGACTTTTCTAACCATGTAATAGTTTCAGACACAGTTTGAAAATGGGTTTGTATGAAAATCAAATTATTCATCAGAACCTTCAAATCCAGAGCGTTTTCCTTTGCATATTTGTTGGCATTCATTCTACAGTACCACCACCCACTGTATGCTTTACCACTATGATCAGTACGCCGTAATGCTGATTTCCCACTGAACTGCTCTATCGGGACCGAAGTCTCGAAGCCTGGTGATTAATAAGGTTTTCAGGTGTTTTCAACAAAGTCATGTCTCCCTTAACGGTGTGATGATGATGATGATGATGATGATGATGATGATGATGATGATGATCTTTTTATTTCTAGTATTTGCCACTTGTGAAATCTGTTTTGATGAAAACATGGAGCAAAGCTAGGTTTCGTCGAAGTACTCCGTGGTCATTTCCGGTTCTAAACAGTCATGATGAATGAAGCGGGATCTGATATGTCTTATTTGGCCCATGTGTGACGTCGCAAATAGTGGACTGGCCTCAACTTCTCACTGCCCTAATCAGCAGCTGTCACCGAGGAGGGAGTTCTGGGCCGAGTGTGGCACTGATAGCCCAATGCCGGCAGAATTGCACAAATATCGCTCTTCATTGCCATTCCACCCTCCCTCACGACATCTCCGCCATTGTCCTAATACCAGATCGGTCGTACAATCCCTCCCCCGTCGCTTATTCAGACATGAATGGCAAAAGAAGGTTTTATCACCCTGCCCTCGCCAAGATGACTGGACATCTGTATGCAACACAAAGGTCGCGGCCTGGAGTTGTGAATTACCCTCTAAAGCCCGCGTTTATGTCGACGGCCTCAATAATAATCAACACCTCTGTAATGAGTCCCTTTTCCTCACTCGCCATCTGCTTATCGTGTGCAAATAGACATTCACCGGTACCAGTAAAGGCTGGTTCACAATAAACCGGGAACGAGAACCAGAATGAAAACGAGAAGCAGAGGACGTGAATATGACAATTTTTGATTCACAATAAACCGACAACGTAGACGACTATGCATATCGATATGCATGTCAATAACAACATATAAAGTCGATGTTACGCATTCTGGTGTTATTTGTGTATAATTAACTAATGGCGTTCTCTCATGAGTACAAGGCAGCCAACATAAACACAGGTTAACCAACTTCGAAATTTCAACTGAAACATTTCATTAGGTACGGTACTATAAATACTCCCATGCATTTTTATTATCACAACCTATTTTAAGTCTACCATAACGTAAAATAATTAGAGAAGAAACATTTGTAATAGAACAGAAATGAACACAACGTTAGTTCCAGAATTGAAGCATAAATATGTAGTGTGTAATACAACCAATACAGTAATAAAATATGATTAACTTACGATCGGTGTTCAAAGATGCAGCTATTGAAAGCCACGTATTCTCCTTCATTTCCTCATCTTTATACGAGGCGCACCGCTTATCGTAAACGTGAGGATTTTCCTCAACGCTCAATATTAGAATCTCATCAAATAAAAGTTGCTCCATGATGCACAGCACAGAACAAAATAATGCATAGGTTATGTCACGGTCTTCTTGCTACAAAATATATGACGACAAAATAGCTTTTAGATGGCAATAGAATGAATCTAGTGGGCTGTGATCGGAAATGTGAACGCCAAAGTTGAAACTTGGCCAAATCTCCGTTCCCGATCCCGGGCTCCGGCAAGCTCTTCGTTAATTGTGAATGCTCACATTTAAATGTACACATTTTAACAATTTTACAGTTTTTGTTTTCGTTCCGATTCTCGTTTCCGGTTCATTGTGAACCAGCCTTAAGTGTTGAACCAAACAATTCTAATGTGCTTCCGACCCATAAAATGATAAATATTGAGCGGGAATACAGTGGTCGAGGAAAAGTACAGCAACTTTAAACTGTTCAAGGGGAGGCATCAGGATCCAAAATTATAAAAATTGACATTTTTATTTATTTTTTTTTTTTACACTTTATGAAAGTAAGGTTCATTCTGCTTAATTTGGTGTTTGGTTTATTAAAATAGTCTATTATAATATTTACTATTTTGAATATATTTTAAAAATATTGTTGTATTAAATCTGAAAATTATTAAATACATTTAAGATTAAAACATGGATATTTATGAACATTTTTCCTAGAAAACACTGAGTCTAGGAAGCTGAAATTTTGCATTATCCTATTTCATGTAGTATTGAAGAAACATGGCTACTTTCACTTAATTATCGAAATTATTATGGATTTTAAAACCAGAAAAGTATGAAAAAATATGAAAATTTTTAAATATCTTTTTTCAGGATGGGAAATAATTTTTTATTATTGATTAAATATTCATATTTTGATGAAAACAGTGGCAAATATAATCAACTGTACTTCAAATATGCTTGACGTTTCTGACCCTGTAGTGCAAATGATTTGTTAGAAAAAGTTCCTAAAATATCCATATTTTTAACTTAAATTTAATAAATATTTTACAAGTTTAAACATTTTTATGAACTCAAGTATACGAGGCAGAAAGATAATCTAAAAACCAAAATATACATGCAAATATTGTGTGTATGCTTTAAAATTGTAAATTGATAGATTCTAAAGTTGAAGTGTTATAGCAAAATTTCTTCACTCACACGAATTAGCCATATGCTCAGACTACCTAGTCACCAATTATAGTGTTGCCACTAATTTTCGAATGACCCACGCAAAAACATAATAAAGGATTATAATCTAACGATATCGACGTCAAAACCAAAACAGAGACAATGATGGAAGAGTCCAGTATGACAGAGAGCAGAACGGACACGAGATTCATCCCATGCAGGTTATCTTGTACAAACCTTTAACTATACAGTAGGCAAGATGTTTAAGATTTTTTTTGTATTAAAAACAAAAACTTTGGCTTGAGACAAAACAAACAAATTCCGTAACAGACCTATCTGAGAGTATGCGCCATACATTCTATTGTATTGTATTTATTAACATTCCATGGTATTCATACATTGATTTACAGCTAGAATATGGAACAAGTCAAAAAACTTAATACTATTATAAAGTCTTCATTTATATTCACAGTCTAGATGAAATATATACAGACGAGATTTACAATATAGTCTACTAGTACAACACATAGTTTTAGTATCAATTTCATGAAACGTTATTGAATGTCATGAATTCACCTACAGAATAGAAAGCGTGAGAAATTAGGTACTTCTTTAATTTGGCTCCAAATAATTTTATGTTTTGAGTTTCATTTTTTATATCGATAGGGAGGCTATTAAAATATTTACTGCCATACAGCGCACTGCTTTTTGATAGCACGATAGACTTGCCGATGGAGTATGAAAGTCATTTTTTACGTGTATTTATGCTATGAACTGTTGAATTAGTTACAAAGTTTTCACGATTACATACGAGGAAGACTATTAATGAAAAGATAGGCTATACTGACAAGCCATGGGCATTATTTGTAGTTTTTTGAAAATAGTCCTACAAGATTCCCTAGATTTGGCACCTACTATTATTCTAATTACTCTTTTTTGTAATAGGAATATACTGTTACTATCTGTGGAATTTCCCCAGAATATTATTCCAAAACTCATTACCGAGTGGAAGTATGCAAAGTATATTGTTTTTAAGGTATTGATATTTACTATCTTTTGCATAGATCTAATAGCAAAGCAAGCTGAATTTAGTTTGGGGGTAATTTCTTTAATATCATTTTTCCAATTTAACACATAATCGATTTTTAAGCCAAGAAATTTGGTTGTCGTTTCTAATAGGGATCTGTTGTTAATTATTGCGCTAGAAATTTGCGAGGTTGAATTTGGACAGGATTTAAATTGAATTATGTTAGTTTTGTTACAATTTAATACCACATACACAGTGTTCTGCCCCAGGACAGGTCTTTCACTGCAAATCCAGCATTCTCCAATCTTTCCTATTTTCTGCCTTTCTCTTTGTCTCCGCTCTGCCTTCCTCTTTGTCTTCCTTCTTATCCTTTAGTATTAATAGGAAGTGATGTCTTGTGCACCACGCTCTAGACTTCTTCACCCGAACTTGAATCCATGTTTTCCAGCGCGGACTCTATCGCTCTAAGTCAGATCCGACAAATATGTACTTACTGAACATTCTTAGAAATAATTTGATGGTAAGTTATAATTTATTCATTTTATTTCCTCATAAAAGTCCATCTGTCACTATTGAAAAGCAACATTTTCACTAGCAGACAGTGAGTGCCTCTCGATTTGACAGAAACCAAAGTGCAGATATTGTTTGTTTGGGCAGACACATTGGAGTGCGCCACATGTTTTCTGACGACTCGGCCGGTGTAGCAAGTCGCCGAGAAATGGCGTAGTAGAAACGAAACGTATTAAGTGTTGTATATCTGTATATATTGTATCGTTATATTACAAAACAACTATTTTAGTTACTTACTAACATATTTATTATGAGGCTTATAATTTATTGTGTCAATTTCTCCGGGAATTTTTGAGGCAAATATAAATAACAAAAAGAATGAAGACTCACTTAGTTAATACTGCTTCATCCATGATTTAAACATGCGAGTGCATTCACATGCTCCGAATTAAGTGCTGCTCTACGTTTAATAACAATGTTTCCTGCATCACTAAACACGAAATAGTAATATGCGTTACAAGAGCGGTATGTTGAAGTTTTCATGTTCGAGGAAAAGTTTGAAAAAGCGAAACGTAGTTGAGATTTTTTTAATTTCCGAGAATTGAAAGAAAACATACCGCTCGTGTATCGTACATTATTTTGTGCGAAGATCGTTTATTACATACCTGAAAGAGCAATTTCTAATTAGTTGCAATGAAATCTTCATCTTGGTTTCTGTTCAATGACGGCAAATTTGCAAAACAAAAATATCTATCTTCAACATTGTTGCTTTAAAATGTTTTCTGTGTTTACTATACTCCAGCAGGCCGTGATATACGTCTGTCTTTTTTTCCCCCCCCGTCTATGATGAGTCTGGAATCTTGTTGATTTTTTCACGGCTTCCTTAATGTTACTTGCATCACGAATGCAGTAACTTTAGTGGAGTTGTAGAGTTTACTTAATTTTTGCAAATATTTAAAAACAATAATTAACTTTGCAATTTAGGTGAAATTGCAGTGGTAATTTTCCAATTTATAATTATTACTACATTGAACGTCTCTAAAAATAATATGTTAAAAGCCTAAAGCAGTAAAATGAATATCTCTCTTAAGCGGTAAGAATAGGGAAATTGTTATGTGTGTTAGGTTGGGAATACTGAATGTGGAATTTTAGACTTTCCGCGGATTGGTTTTGTGCGGAAACCAAGCAAATACGCACGATCTCGCACAAAACCTTTTTTCTGTCAAGCACTTCTCCACGATCGTTCAATTTAAATCCAAACGTTTCACCGAGTTTACCTCTCAAATTCTCATATGAAATAATACAGTTTACACTTTTCACAAACCACAGAAAACTGATTTTTTTTTTCTTTATCAAACTAAACTCCCAACCTTCATATACAAGCTCAGTACAGAAACTGCCACTGCAAAAGTACAGCGGTCGAAACAGAAGACTGGCCCCTATTGTAATCGAATTACCAGGTTTTAGAAAGAGAAGAAGGTAGTTTCGCTCTCACTTGCACACAGTGTAGGCATGGCTATTTTATAAGGGATGAGGGGGACGAATCTCAGAAATGTATATATTTCTTATCCTAGGAAGATGAGCTGACAACAAGGTGGAAGTTTTCTTGAAAAACCATAAAACTTAATAAGGGTTTCGCATTGTGTTTCAACTTTCAATAGAGGTAGACTAGGTCACTGTCCTCATATCTCATCTCTTTCTGAAGTGTTTGTGCAAAGATTTTTCCTACGCTACCTGGTTTACAGTTAGAAAATAACAGTACTATTGTGCTTTTAAGTAAGCAATTTCCGAGAGAGAAATATTGTCGGAATTTTAGTATGAGTTTGTATTAACAAAATAATAATTAATATCAACTACAATCGATTAATTTTAATCCACTCGGTTAAATATTTTTGATCGATTAATCTTACAACAGAAATTGATCTATTAATCAATTAGATTATGTGATTAAATCCCACAACACTAGTTATTTCACTTCCATCTTGTACAAGTGTCTAGTATATTTCAATAAATTTATACATAATCCAATTTGTTTATATCCTCATCCTTATGTATGGCCTCATATCATCTTAGGTGACTAAATGTAGTCTAATTGTCCGATTTATTTTATGTGTTCTCGTGTGTGTCTACTTCTATGTTGTCCTGTAATCTATTTTTCCTGTTTTCTGTGTAGTTCATGTATATGATTACTCTTTGAATGGAAGAGAAGGCCTTATGTCTTAACTCTGTCAGGCAAAATAAAACTATTACTGTTACTACTTCTAAGTGACAAGTAGATCACAACTTTTTAGCTGGCGTACAAAAAGAATAAGAAGTAATGTTTCTCTATTTTATAATTTTCTCAAACGTAGTTACGAGATTTTTAAAATTTATTTATTTATTTATTTATTTATTTATTTATTTATTGTTTTGCTAATAATTATAACATAACATATAATATATACAGAAAAACTTTAGCTCGCTCCTGAAAGAGGAGAACTCGTGCTCAGGGGCGGATTCCTGAATTGAAATTAATAATTATACAATACAATTTGTCTTATGTCTACTATGCAATTATAGCATATAAATTTAAATTTACAATTTTTCAATTTTTATAAAATCCATACATAACTTTTTAAATTTAATACTAGAACTATTAGAATTGACAAGATTAGGATATTTAAATATAAATTTGTTATATATTCTTGTGCCAAATTACTACTATGATTAAATACTGTAACAGTGTTGCATTTTGGTTCAAACAATCTTAAAGAATTCATACCTTTTGTTTCATAACTATGAGAATACAATTCAAAATTATTTCGATTTTTATGTATGAATTTTATTAATACAATATAATAAATTTGTCTTACGTTAAGCACATTAAAGTCTAAAAACAAATTTTGAGATGAAGACATATTTTAATTATTTTCTTCTGTAATAAATAAAGTGGATTAAAATTGGATTTAAATGAGCTACCCCATCCTATAATTCCATACATAATTACCGATTGAAGTAAAGTTAAATATATTGTGCGTAATAAACTTATTGACAAGTAATTCCTCAATAAAACAAAATAATATACTATTTTACGTAATTTATTGCAAAGGTAATTAATGTGTTGGTTTCATTTTATATGATTATCGAAAATTATGCCTAAATACTTAACTTCAGAGGACTCTTCAATAATCGGACATTTACACTGTATAAGACAACAATGAGAATTACGTAATTTAATACTTAATATAGATGTACGAGATTTGGCCAACGATATCCAATTCCATCTTCCTGCAGAATGACTTGTGCATTGTATTACAGCAATTAATAGTAGATTGCAAATCAGGGTTATGAAGGCGGAATCGGAACGTCCGGCTTGGATATCGGTTTTAAGGTACGAACTCATGGATGGGCGGACGTCTGTGGGTGGAGAAAAGTATATAAAAAGGAAGAAAAGTCGTTGTGGGGGGGATTACGAGGCTGCCGGCTTATGACAGACATATCACAAATAATATATAGGTGGCGTGGGGGAGGGGGGAAAAATAAACGAGAACTATTTCCGCCGTGAGGTCACCCGAAATGTCACTTCCTTCTCGCCTGCTCTCTAGGCGGCACTCACGGACGTTTCAAGAAGAAACGTATATATATAAAGAAGGGTACTCCGATGTTTCGCTTTGACAGGCAAAAAACCAATAAAGCTTTCACGTCGTGTGCGACGCCGAACTGGTAATGCAGGCAGGTATATGGCGGCCCAGCTGTCATACAATATTGGAAAGACCGCCACCGGGGGACACTCAACCTAATTTCAACACGGTCCCATAATAGAAATCGCTCGATATCGAACGCAGTAATAATAATAATAATAATAATAATAATAATAATAATAATAATAATAATAATAATAATAATACTTACTTACTTACTGGCTTTTAAGGAACCCGGAGGTTCATTGCCGCCCTCACATAAGCCCGCCATTGGTCCCTATCCTGAGCAAAATTAATCCAGTCTCTATCATCATATCCCACCTCCCCCAAATCCATTTTAATATTATCCTCCCATCTACGTCTCGGCCTCCCTAAAGGTCTCTTTCCCTCCGGCCTCCCAACTAACACTCTATATGCATTTCTGGATTCGCCCATACGTGCTACATGTCCTTCCCATCTCAAAAGTCTGGATTTAATGTTCCTAATTATGTCAAGTGAAGAATACAATGCGTGCAGTTCTGTGTTGTGTAACTTTCTCCATTCTCCTGTAACTTCATCCCTCTTAGCCCCAAATATTTTCCTAAGCACCTTATTCTCAAACACCCTTAACCTATGTTCCTCTCTCAGAGTGAGAGTCCAAGTTTCACAACCATACAGAACAACCGGTAATATAACTGTTTTATAAATTCTAACTTTCAGATTTTTCGACAGCAGACTGGATGATAAAAGTTTCTCAACCGAATAATAACAGGCATTTCCCATATTTATTCTGTGTTTAATTTCCTCCCGAGTATCATTTATATTTGTTACTGTTGTTCCCAGATATTTGAACTTCTCCACCTCTTCAAAAAATAAATTTCCAATTTTTATATTTCCATTTCGTACAATATTCTGGCTACGAGACATAATCATATATACATATAATAATAATAATAATAATAATAATAATAATAATAATAATAATAATAATAATAATAATAGCAATAATTGTAGTAACACTATCATGAGGTAACACTACCAAGAAACCAATGTATTGTCAGGCTATGAAATGTAAAGAACTCTCTCACACATACTTTAAATTAGCTTATATTTAGGCCTACTACTACTACATATCGAACTCGGGCCCCATAGTATTTAGATCGGAACTATGAATCGAACTCTGCTTCGCATTATTTAAGATTTAAGCGAGATGTCGACGCGGAAGGAAGTTAGGAAGGCTGAAGATAAAATATGAACTTTATTTTAGAAAGGTAAATATGCCACTATTATTCTAAGATACTGTCGATGTTTGGAATCTTATGACGTAGCGCTGATCCTGTATTACATAAAGACTAGAGCGAAGGTTGTTCAAGTTAGGCTACGTGTTAACTTTACTTTTTCAAATGTGATATGCATTTATTGGAGTTCTGTTTGTGTATTGTGTGTTAGAGAGAGGTCCTTGAATTGTTTCAAGTCGTACGTCGTGTCATGCTGACAACACACTGTAGGAGTTCAGTAGAATTCTGCTACCTATAATGCTTAACGTCGTCTCCTTGCTGACTATGAATCGAGAGGTCCAGGGTTCGATTCCCGATTACACCCCAAAAACGGTTTAAGAATATGTCCGGAACGGGAGCCATTCAGCCTCGTAGATGGAAAATTGAGGAGTTATGATAGGTGGCGAACACCGATGACAAATTCTGATAAATAACAAACACCCTTGCGGACTTCGAGATTTTGCTCGAGCGTGGGTTCCGATATAGTTTACACCGAATATTGTCTAGCTCATCGTAATCGTGCAATTATAAAAAAACATGGCTGACCAGAGTCCGTTTGCCATCGAACAAATATTAATGACAGCGGTTTGGCTTCATGATAGATGTCATACTGGCGACAACATGGAAGTAGTGCAGATGAAATTTCGTGACCGCTTTGGTGTGGAACCGCCAAGGAAAGCAACAATGTTAGGGTAGGGAAAACGTTAATTCGCAACGGGTAGTGTGAAATATCGTCCCAGGAGTGAAAGGACGACAACAAGGAGGGAAACATGCCACGCTGTTGAGCCATCAGTGGAAAGGTCTCCCCTGAAATCCTCTCGGAAAAGATCTTCTTAATTTCGTTAATGGGCCAACCTACCAGGACATGCTTAGTGAATGGTAGGTGCCACAATTAGCTACAACAAGCTGGTATCGCAGACACTGTGGTCCTGCAACAGGACGGAGCGCCAGCAAACTTCGCATTTCCGGTACCTGAATATAAACTTTCCCAACCGGTGGATTGGAAGAGGATCTGCAGATGATCAAGCTCCTTTTGCCTGGCCTCCACGAAGTCCCGACCTCACAACACCTGATAATGCTCTATGGGGGTTAATCAAGGATAAAGTGCGAAATCACCGCTATAACATAACGGCACAATTACGAGCAGCTGTGGAAGATGCCTTCAACGAAGCGATCCTTGATTATCTCCACGAAACATCTGCCAGACAAGGCGCAGAATTCAGCTATACAATAATAATAATAATAATAATAATAATAATAATAATAATAATAATAATAATAATAATAATAATGATTTATTTAACCTGGCAGAGTTAAGGCCATACGGCCTTCTCTAACACTCAACCAGGAGTAAAACTGCGTTACAAAAAACACTACAAATTTACAAAGTACACTACAATTTTACACACAAAACTGAATAGGATAATAATAATAAAATGTAAACAACAAGTAAGAAGAAATCAGACATAATATATAACATACAGAAAGAAAGGAAAAAGCATAATAAAATGTGAACAGCAGGTCAAAATAAATGAGACATACAAAGTATAAAAAATAAGACAATTATTGATAATAATAATAATTATTATTATTTATTTATTTATTTATTTATTTATTTATTTATTTATTTATTTAGAATATTAACGTGCAAAACAATAGCACAAGGCCAATTACAGTTTAGCACAAGATACAAAACGAAACAACAAATGATGATGAGAATGAATGATAGAAAATGGCAGTGAGATGAAATACAATCAACATAATAGTCAACATTAATCAATTGACCAAATAATAATAATAATAATAATAATAATAATAATAATAATAATAATAATAGTAATAGTAATAATAATAATAATAATAATAGTAATAATAATAATAATAATAATAGTAATAGTAATAGTAATAATAATATTAATAATGGTAAAAAATAAGAATAGTAATATTAATAATATAATGATAATAATAATAGGCCTAATAATAATAATAATAATAATAATAATAATAGTAATAAAATAGTGCAGTACAAAGCATACAATGAATACAATATTTTTAAGTACACCCAGTAAGGAAAATTATGATTATATATAGCTCAACTTATCACATTATAGATATACCATTATCGGAAAATATGAAAACAAAAATATAAAATAAGTTAAATATCATTAGAACATAAAAAATGTGAATACGTGGAAACAGGTCTTCATACCGATGTCTTGGATCGTTGAACTATCAAGTATCAAATAATCAACCATATCCATCGTAGTGTTGTAATACATCGGGGTACGCCCAATTTGTATATTATTTTGTATTTGTATTTTGAATTTTAATCAATCTAAATCTAAAAAAAAAGAACTATATATATATATATATATATATATAAAAGAACTTTTTATTAGCCTACATATCATTTTCTGTTATCAGTCACTATAAACACTACATCATAATCATCATTATTATCATCCTAATCACGAACTAGAACCCAGGCTCTGCTCATTTCAATCTCCTTACCAAGTATATTTAATATGTGTCATACTTATAATTGATCATAGAAAGTAGCTACACGCCTGTATCCTCCATTTTCAGTGTTTCTGACTGTCATCGGTATTATTATTATCTGCGTACGTTCTCTGTTTTATACCTTAAACCTGCCATAAAGCTGGGTTCATACGACTGTCATTAAATGTTTAAACGCATGCACGTTTAATGTGTTCAAACGAACCTTAATATTAAGAGGCAGTAAGTCAAAAAGAAACATCGTTACACCGCAGAAACATAAGACAGTCGTGGCATTCATAAAATTTGAAACCAAGTAGTTTACTTGGCAGGGAATTTTATTTTCGCAGGCTTAAACGTAAAGCATTTATGAAGAGCGCGAATACATTCTTCTGAATGACTCATTTTCCAGCAGCAACAAAATAAGATCTAACATTCCGTATTTTTTAAGCAGAGACCTCCTCCCCACTTCTATCTTTTCCTTTCCGAATATAAAAGAAATGGCCGGCCAGATGTTGCCCGTATAGTAAGGCTATATTTAGAGGAAGAAATAACGCAAAAGAAAACGAAAACTTGACTGCGGTTCAAGTAGACAAGAAGACAATTTTCCTTTCTGAATAGAATACTTGGTTTGCAGCCAACATAAACAGTTCTTTGATAGCATGCATTGTGTCCGTGCCAACCCAGCTCCGCGGAATGGATTCTGTGCTCTACCTTGACAGCTCAAGAATTCCCCCTGTTTCCGAGAGCAGAAAAGATACGTCTTCAAAATAAGCGAATGGAATGGAATGTTACAGTTGCTATGGCTTTGACAACCAACACATTTTATAACAATTTCTCTTCACTCGAAATAAAATAAATTACACTCACTAAAACAATGCCAGTATTGTTACAACCGGAATGAATTCCCAGAGCAAGCTGATTGGTACTGTGATTGAAAAGTGTCACGTGAGGAATTCAACTCAGTTTCTTCGCTCATTTGTCTTAGATGCTGTACAATGTTACATTTGTTTGGAACCCTCACTATCACTCGCACTCGGTCATTCTAGAGAGAGTAAAGAATAAAATCCTAAAACTGTTATATATGAAAAAACATTCATGTTACAATATATTCCGATC
>NC_091133.1:132585805-132610805 GCF_040183065.1 Periplaneta americana | reverse complement strand
GGACATTAAAGAAAAAAGACATGAACAGAATCAAAGCAACGGAAATGAAATTTTTGAGGAGGACAGCAGGATATACTCTTTTAGACCGAAAAAGGAATGAAGAAATTTTAGAACAATTAGAAGTAGAGTCAGTAGAAGAAAAAATCAGCAGATACAAATTCAATTGGCTAGATCATGTAAGAAGAATGGAAAATTCAAGAATCCCAAAAATTATGATGCAATATAAACCTAGAGGACATCGTCGACCAGGAAGACCTTTAAGAAGACTGCTAGATGGGGCCGAAACAGGTCTACAGAGGCCTAATTCGTGAAGGATGATGATGATGATGATGATGATGATAAGATGTACTGCTTATATAAGTTGCATAAGAGTTTTTATGCTCGACCATGCCGAAATGTAGTAATTATACACCTGGTAGTAGCCCTTTAATGCACCTCATTAAAGTACGCCTATTCATTAAAGTTCAGGTGTTCAGCCAATGACAAATCACCTTTGTACCATTATAAAACCGCAAGTATCGATTATTCTCGGATATGCAATCGAAAGACAATTAACGAAAAGTCACGGAGGCTGGGAATCCAATACTGTCGCAGAAGGTTATGTTCTGTTACTATAATAATTAGCGTTAATTGTAAATAATATTCAAATAAATTCAATTTGTCATCTCGTTTTTCAATTCTAAATCAATTTCCAGGTTATATCAAGACTAATCTTCATGTTATTCTCTAGATTATATCAAGGTTAATGACATTCGTGCTCGGAAAAATCAATACTTTCGCGTCTGCGCACATCTCATAATTCAGGTAAGTTCCGCTCCTCACTTACATAAACATAACATGAATACTTATGAATAATTTCAAGTTATAAATATGGTCGCGCATAAAAAGTTGTATGAAACTTGCCTATAATGGTAATTAAGACGCTTGTATGAAAATTATGAAACTCGCTTGCGCTCGTTTCATAAACATACTCGCGTCTTAATTACTACCATTATAGGCTCGTTGCATAATGTACTATTAATATTAAAATGTAATCCATTATTTGAAGTCAATTGATAAACATTGTTAATATCAATTTGAATAAATTCTAAATCAGAAACATTTTCTATCAATTTAAAATTTTATAGATAATCAGCATAAAGTAAAGTTGGCACTGCCCACGTGGTAGAATCAGTTGCTTATGTGATCAGTTTATTCGTGCCATGAAAAAAATTTCGTTTCCTGTCATCCAACAATTTTATAGAGTCCAGAGAAATAACAAAACAACAAGAACAACAATACTTACTGTACGGAAAAATAGATCCATTTTTTCGGGTTGATCCTCTAACCTAACTTCCTTAACAAAAAAGCGCATTCCCGTAGGCTGCTGTTAATGTTAGTAAAAGATACTTCGGTTGTATTTCAGAACTTGAACTTCCGTTGAACGTGGGTTACTAAGTTGAGATAGTAAAATATGTTTTCTTATATGCAGTGAGTCAGTCTTTCAATTTATAACTTCGCATTTTGGGAATAAAGTGTGGTAAACTGAGAAATACGAATATCTCTTCATTTTGCATTTATATGGCTCCCAGTTCGACTGCAACAGTTGTAATACCTGTCACATCGATTTCTGGCCAATGGCAACATCTAGCGGCACTCTAAAGAACTTCATACTGTACACGTATAGGCCTATGAGATTTCATCACTTTCAAGAAATAAACGTCGCAAAATAAATGTTTTCTTCGTCATTAATGCCCGTAGATTACGGAGATTTCTTCATGTGCTTCCTTGTACTTAAAAATGAGAGAAACAACCATAAATAAGTTATAAAACTAGTCACACATATCGTATACGTTGTGTAACTCAAGAGACTGTGATTGCGGCCTGAAGTGCGTAGGACACAGGTTCGATTCTTGGCAGAGAAGTAGAGATTGATCTCCAGTCCATAGTAACTATTCTCCTTTACTTACATACATTTTGCCTTGAGTTATGGACTTATGATATAAGCAGGGTTACTAGATTCTTTCGTCAGGAATCCAGGACAGGTGATGATACTGCTTACCGGTACCTTAACATGACTACACATGTGAATTAAATAAATTGGAATAAAACTCATTTTATTCGCTTTATGTATTTCAACTAATTGTATAGGTTCTAAACTTTTAATTTTGTTATATTTTTGCTAGATTATGAAATTTCCTTTGAATTATTGTTTAGGTCTGGAAAGATAATATCCTATTACAGCCTGATTTATACAAAAAATGTATGATACAATTTTTAGATTCTTTCAGTAATAAATAGACCTCCGATTTTTAGACTCGTTTAGTATAGGCTGAAACATACGTTGTTTAATGCACCTAGTTTTAGGCAATATCATCGCTCAAGAGTTTCTCGTATTGCATACATTTAGGGATTTCTACATAAAATTGTTGCAGTCTATCCTATTCGAGTCTAAAAATCCGAGATCTAATAATAAATCAACTTCCAAAGAGAGTAAAGAATTAAGATACTGTATAATACCTAACACAGTGGACTCTCCTAAGTTCGACAGAACAGAATTGAAAGTTCTGATCAATAAAGGTAATGGATGTGGCAGATGAAATGAATATAAATTCTTATTGGTTATCCATCAACGAATACAGTACTGTACTTGCATTTCCTGCCCGTCTCGAGACTTGTGTATGCGCTTCTAGTACAGTTCCGTCTAGTACAGTTCCGTCTCACAAACGGCACAATTCTCAAATAGAAAAAGAAGAGTTCATTAATTTAAAATCAGTGAACAATATGGATGTCCTAATCAAAAAAATATTCTGTTTTCCTTTAACAAAAGTATCACTACAACACACAGGACCAATATCCATTCAAATGGCAAACCCATTTCTTAGTATCCGTATAGGGCCGTGTCTAATTCTCCTACGTAAGCAGTCGAACTATAGGATGTCGAACTTGATTTCTGTCGAACTTAAGAGCTTCCACTGTACATACTATAGTCACTTACTTACTTACTTACTTACTTACTTACTTACTTACTGGCTTTTAAGGAACCCGAAGGTTCATTGCCGCCTTCACATAAGCCCACCATTGGTCCTCATCCTGAGCAAGATTAATCCTGTCCCTACCATCATATCCCACCTCGCTCAAATCCATTTTAATATCATCCTCCCATCTACGTATCGGCCTCCCCAAAGGTCTTTTTCCCTCCGGCCTCCCAACTAACACTCTATATGCGTTTCTGGATTCGCCCATATGTGCTAAATGTCCTGCCCATCTCAAACGTCTGGATTTAATGTTCCTAATTATGTCAGGTGAAGAATACAATGTGTGCAGCTCTGCGTTGTGTAACTTTCTCCATTCTCCTGTAACTTCATCCCTCTTAGCCCCAAATATTTTCCTAAGAGCCTTATTCTCACACACCCTTAACATCTGTTCCTCTCTCAAAGTGAGAGTCCAAGTTTCACAACCGTACAGAATAACCGGTAATATAACTGTTTTATAAATTCTAACTTGCAGATTTTTTGACAGCAAACTGGATGATAAAAGCTTCTCAACCGAATAATAACAGGCATTTCCCATATTTATTTTGTGTTTAATTTCTTCCCGAGTATCATTTATATTTGTTACTGTTGCTCCAAGATATTTGAACTTCTCCACCTCTTCAAAAGATAAATTTCCCATTCTTATATTTCCATTTCGTACAATATTCTCGTCACGAGACATAATCATATACTTTGTCTTTTCGGGATTTACTTCCAAACCTATCTCTTTACTTGCTTCCAGTAAAATTCCCGTGTTTTCCCTAATCGTTTGTGGATTTTCTTCTAACATATTCACGTCATCCTCATAGACAAGCAGCTGATGTAACCCCTTCAATTCCAAACCCTCTCTGTTATCCTGAACTTTCCTAATGGCATACTCTAGAGCAAAGTTAAAAAGTAAAGGTGATAGCGCATCTCCTTGCATTAGCCCACAGTGAATTGGAAACGCATCTGACAGAAACTGACCTATACGAACTCTGCTGTACGTTTCACTGAGACACATTTTAATTAATCGAACTAGTTTCTTGGGAATACCAAATTCAATAAGAATATCATATAAAACTTCTCTCTTAACCGAGTCATATGCCTTTTTGAAATCTATGAATAACTGATGCACTCCCATTTTTTCTTCATTATCTGTCGAATACAAAATATCTTTTCAAAAATTAAATGTTTTGAATCTGCACCTATTGCTAAGTAATATGGGCTTGCTATGGGTTATAATACGAAAAACACATAAAGAATGGTACACATATTAACAGAGTTACATGCATTGAAGTTTCCTGACAATGTTCCGTCGGAAAGCAGGAAGTGTTGTCACCTGAGCTAATTCGAGATGTGTGACAGCGGCCTGCCGTGATAATGAGTTGCTGCCTGGATTCCTTCACGAAGGGTCGCTGTTCTGCCTCGCTGCTGGGTGTCGGGTCGAGCGAGTTCCCACAGACTGGATGAATGATTCGTGACGGCAAGCCTCCTTGTCTATTAAGTCTTATTCAGGACATCACATATCTGCTCCAGCAGACTGTGAAGACATTTGCTGGTTGGAGCCGACGTATTGGCAAACTGTTATCATGCCGGCATCACCACCACGTACGTCCTCATTATCATTATTGTCATTATAATCCAGCTGACAACGTATTTTTATTCGATCCCTTAAGATTAACGAAGAAGAAATTCAGAACTAGCGTGGCCTTCAGGACATGCGGGCAGCCGATAAAACAAGGGGCCAAACTTCCAGCTCTTTGTATAAAGGATAATTCTTTGTGTTGTATTGTATTGTATTGTATTGTATTGTATTTATTAACATTCCATGATATTCATACATTGCTTTACAGTCAGAATATGGAACAAGTCAAAAAACTTAATACTATTATAAAGTCTTAATTTATAGTCACAGTCTAGATTAAATATATACAGACGAGATTTACAATATAGTCTACTAGTACAACATAAAGTTTTAGTATCAATTTCATGAAGTGTTATTGAATGTCATGAATTCACCTACAGAATAGAAGGCGTGAGAAATTAGGTACTTCTTTAATTTGGCCCTAAATAATCTTATGATTTGAGTTTTATTTTTTATATCGATAGGGAGCCTATTAAAACTTTTTACTGCCATATAACGCATTCCTTTTTGATAGCACGATAGACTTGCCGATGGAGTATGAAAGTTATTTTTTGACGTGTATTTATGCTATGAACTGTTGAATTAGTTACAAAGTTTTCACGATTACATACGAGGAAGATTATTAATGAAAATATATACTGACAAGCCATGGGCATTATTTGTAGTTTTTTGAAAACAGTCCTACACGATTTCCTAGATTTGGCACCTACTATTATTCTAATTACTCTTTTTTGTAATAGGAATATACTGTTACTATCTGTGGAATTTCCCCAGAATATTATTCCAAAACTCATTACTGAGTGGAAGTATACAAAGTATATTGTTTTTAAGGTATTGATATTTACTATCTTTTGCATAGATGTAATACCAAAATAAATTGAATTTAGTTTGGGTGGGGGTAATTTCTTTAATATGATTTTTGCAATTTAACACATTATCGATTTTTAAACCAAGAAATTTGGTTGTTGTTGTTTCTAATAGGGATCTATTGTTAATTATTGCGCTAGAAATTTGCGAGGTTGAATTCGGACAGGATTTAAATTGAATTATGTTAGTTTTGTTACAATTTAATACCAATTTATTGACTGAGAACCAATAACATTTTTGAAGAGAATTTCCTCTGCTGAAGATTGGAATGTGTTGGAGTTATTGGCTGTAAGGCAGATTTCATAGTTGTATTGATTTCAACTCCCCTACCGGGAATTGAATGCGGAACTTCTGTCTTTGTAACTTAGAACGTACCACATTTATTCATTTCAGGTACTTCACTCTAAATCCAGCATTTTCCAATCTTCCCTTTTTTCCGCCTTCCTCTTTGCCTCCTCATATGATTCATATAGACTATCTTAATGTTGTCTATCACCTGATATCTTTTTCGCCACGATCTTTTTGTCCCTTTCACTTTCCCTTCTAGTGCATCCTTCAGTAGGTAGTTTCTTCAAAGTCACTGACCCAGCAAATTCCTTTTTCTCTTCCTGATCAGTTTCAACCCTCCTTCATCCACTCTTTCTAGCACAGCTTCATTTCTTATTGCGTCTGTCATTTCACACGCTCCATTCTTCTCCATATCCACCTTTAAGAGTAAAATGCTTCTAACCATTACTTTTCACTTCGTTGTTTTTTAGTTGATTCGCTTACAACGATTTATCATCTGCGATGTTTATCAATCGTCTGAATGGAATGAAGGTGATAATGACAGCGAAATGAGTCCAGGGCCCAACGCCGAAAGTTACCTAGTATTTGCTCTTAATGGGTTCAGGGAAAAACTCTGAAAAAACCTCAACCAAGTGATTTTTCCCAAACAGGATTTGAACCACAGCAGTGAAATACTTCGTTGTAATGTCCCAGTATATGTTACATTGCCCACTTTCCAGGAAGACTTAAAGGACGGCTGGATTTCTGCAAATAGCAAATTCACAATTAACATTATTATTATTACTAATATTGTTATTGTTATTATTATTATTATTATTATTATTATTATTATTATTATTATTATTACTATTATTATCATAAGCAATATCTACCTTCGGGCCTCTTCGAAAGGTTTAAGATTTCAAAAAAAAAAAAATTATACCTATGAGCCTAAATCTCTCTCTCCAGTTGTCAGATGCATGAAAGCTGCCAATTTACATTATATTAATTCAGATCCGTTTAATGTATAGTTTGTTGTTTGGCTATTCTTATATTAAGCATATTCATTTTTAACTTCGTTTGTGTTGTTTTTAGCTTTTCTGTATCATGTATTTTTGTAATTATCTATTCCTTTTGTCATTATTGTTTATTTGTATTTGTCTCTAATTTTAATAATTATTTGTATGCACTGTGTCTTATATTATTCCAGTCTTCATTTATATGATTTCATTAATTCATTTGTAATTCATTTTATTTAATTGCCATTATTTTAATTATCTCACTTTACTAATTTTAATAATTATTTGTGCTATTTATTTTGTTGCACCTGGTCAATGATTATTGTTGACTATTATATTGATTGTATTTCATCTCACTGCCATTTTCTATCATTCATTCTCATCATATTTGTTGTTTTGTTTTGTTCTGTATTTTGTGCTGAACTGTAATTGGCCTTGTGCAGTTGTTTTGCGAGTTAATATTCTAAATAAATAAATAAATAAATAAATAAATAAATAAATAAATAAATAAATAAATAAATAAGTAAGTAAATAAGTAAATAAATACATAAATAAATAAATACATACATACATACATAAATACATAAATACATAAATGCATAAATAAATAAATACATAAATAAATAAATACATAAATACATTAATAAATACATAAATAAATAAATACATACATACATAAATACATAAATACATAAATGCATAAATAAATAAATAAATAATTACTATTATTATTATTATTATTATTATTATTATTATTATTATTATTATTATTATTATTATTATTATTATTATTACTGCTATTACTATTAAGAATATAAAATAATAACCAAAAAGATGACATACTGACTTTCAAGTGTCCTCTATTTCTTCTCAGAGATCTTCTGTGAGAATTTTTTGACAACTTTGTTTGAAAAAAAAATAACACTTAAAGCAGAGATCTACCGCAAGGCCTATAAAATACTTCACTACAGAAGAAATGTAATCTCACTGAGGATCTCTTGAGCACTAACAATAAGCTATATATCTAAGAAATATATCTTTAAACTGCTATTTACTTTGACGAGGCACCTGTGGGACGTGAGTGATATCGCCTTGTCTTCTACACAGTCCTTCACGTCTGTCTTAAGAGGGTCAATATCTTGCTCATCTCCACGGTTCACGAGACTCATCACATCAGTGACGTCATAACAGCCCCCCCCCCCTGCTGGAAACAGACGTCGCGGGCGCCCGGGTGCCAGCGAGTTGCGCGCTTTGTTGTGGTCAGCCGGACAGGGTCGCGGAGTCAATGAGGAGTCATGAAGATGAATTACCTGCTGTCTTGTAAACATAACAAATAGAGCCCCCTGACTGTAACATGATTTATCACTGACTGAAGGCCAACGAATTAATTAAACGTTTAACGGGCTATCAAAACCACATCAGGAGGCACAAACACGTACGAATGGTCAGGTGAAGGGAAATACTGTGGAGACAAAGAGGCTATGTGGCAATCTTCTTCTCCTTGATATAGTCATTATACCATTGCTCCATTATTGCAACATAGTCTTAACTTCACCCCATGTTCTCCCTCTTTTATTTTATTGCTGAAACTCATTTTACAATATCATGCTCTTTAAACTACATTTCTTAATAAATAATATTTTTTTTTTATTTTGTGATAGAAGAAAATACTGATATTTGGCCAT
This sequence comes from Periplaneta americana, assembly GCF_040183065.1. Classification (NCBI taxonomy): domain Eukaryota; kingdom Metazoa; phylum Arthropoda; class Insecta; order Blattodea; family Blattidae; genus Periplaneta; species Periplaneta americana. The sequence continues at coordinate 132,602,326 of NC_091133.1, read as the reverse complement.
TTTTTAAATTAATTTATTTTTTATCATACAATCTAACAAAGGTAGAGAAGTGATCGTTCATCATATCATTGATATGACATTCATAAATACACACAAAAAAATTTCATCACAGAATGTTGGATAGTTTTTGAGGTATGTGGGAAACGCTTCATCATTGCACAGTGAACTGAATTTTGAAAAAAAAATATATATAAATAATTTCTTTAAATCGTAAAAATATTTTTTCATATAACAGAAGAACAGTGATTTACACATACTAATTTTCATTATTGTACAAGGTACAATAATGGAGTAAAAAAAATGTTCAATATTTCCAAAACTTTAATTCTGTAAGCTGTACCTAACTCCTTAAGACATTAAACATGATAAAAGGCCTATCCAGTATTTTCAGCATCCATTCCTAGTTCTTAGGATTTGTTATAGATTTTAATACACGCTTGAATTCATGAGGAAATTATGAAAATATTACTTAAAAGTAGTTATTGATCCGACTTCGCGAACAAAACAAGTAGGCTATACCCAAAATTTGTTAAATATTTAATTTTTTTTCGAATTAATTCCCGTTATTTCGTGACACAAAGTGCCTTTTAAAGTTATGGGAAGAAGTACAAAGAAACAATGGAATAAATTGGCAAAATGAGAACAATTCACGTTATCGCGTCTCGTGAATTTCACGGATCCCTGATTATAATCTGCTATTGTTCTGAATGGAGCGATCCGTCATAAAGTGACTGTAATTGTTCGAAACATTGACCGTGAAATATTACTGCAGCTATTACCACGTGAAGGGCATAATCTATGTAGAGAAGCTGAGGAAGTTGTGTGCAGGGGTGGACATTGGGCATTAATGATGTGGCGATAAGAAGCGATAGCACTGCAGGGGTCAGGGGGAGACGAACCAAGAATTATTCCCTTCCGACAGCGAGACAAACAGATGGGAGAAATAGCACAGTGCTTGTATGAACTACATTCTACTAGGCATATTCGTATCCACCTGTAGAACTGTATAGCTTGAGCAGAGGAGCAGCTCTTCCACTTGGAATATCTGACATCGAACGCCGGGTGTACGGTATTGGACCAGGTTTTCTCGGGGAAATCTCACTTCATCTGTTATTTCATCGTTTCCTCATTAATTACTTAATCAGCTCATAATTATCGTCGTCATCATCATCATCATCATCATCTGCCCCTATGTTAGACTGGTTGGCCTCTTCTTTCGGCAAAAACAATCATGCTTGTCGTGTTTGGAATGTTTCGGAGATATTCTAGTCTCCTTTCCTCTAGGCAGATAGTTGAGATGTTATTTTATTTATTTACATGATCAAGAATGCATTTTACTTCTTTAGTTCCTGTAGTAATAATAATAATAATAATAATAATAATAATAATAATAATAATAATAGACTGCCTCCGTGGTCTGTTGGTCAGCATGCTGGCTTCCAGATCAGGAGGTCCCGGGTTCGATTCCCGGACTCGGCGTTCGGTGAATTTTTCTTGAAGAAGAAGAATTGCCTGGGTGTCTACTGGGTGTTCATTTCAAAGTGTGTCATGACGTCACTGTTGATGAGTCAGCGATTTGAAGCGAGTTTCAGCTTTTGTGTCAGAGAAGTTGCCTATTAATCAAGGCGTTCAATCTGAACTTGAGAACGTGTACGGTATAACTTGAACGTCGTAGCAACAGATGGCGGTCTGTACGGTCTGTGTGCTACCATAACCTATTTCGAACTGTGTTTTGCTCGGACAAGTCGTACGCAGGGTATTTGTTATCATCGGTTGCGTACGGCAACATTCCACAACACAAATCAAATGCTCCGTGTCCATGTTGACCGTCGAAGTTAATGTCAACAAATACGTAAGTAATCGTCTTAACCCTCTCTCCATATCCCGACAGTAAGAAAAAACCCACCTCAGTACATGTTTCGAAACAGTTCACATTCCTGCTACTACTGGCGTTACCGTACGTATCGGTAAGTACTCTTCTGAATGAACGCCGTACTTGCTAGGCAACTTCTCTGGCAGATAAGTAATACACCTCTGCGGAAGTGTAGGAAGATTGAATTCTCTAGGCTCATCTACTAGCCACGTGACGGCATACAGCGAGCCATGACACACTTTGAACTGAACACCCAGTAGAGTCTGGAAATTTGTATGAATGTGAGTGTGATTGTGAGTGTGCCGGGTTAATATTAATTAACCAGTCATCACAATACAAAAATACATCAGGACTGTCTCTGGGCAGTAACCTGAACACACGTTTCAGCGTCACATTGTTGACAAATAACTCCATCTGTTAGCTCAACCGAAAAGCATCTAATAGATGCTATAGAATTACCAACAACGAAATAATAATAATAATAATAATAATAATAATAATAATAATAATAATAATATAATTCGAGGGACGGCAGTCCATGAACGATCATGACTGACCAGCCGATTGTTGGCCTCACGTTCACATATCGAAGCAGAGGTGGGCGATCATCCAACCAGAATGGAGGTATCATGTGGTTAGCACGATTATCCCCCAGCCGTTATAGCTGGCTTTCGTAACCGGATTCCGCTATCTATCGTAGCTTCCCAAGTGCATTACGATGCTGAATGGGCACCGGACCCATACACTGGTCGAAATTTCACGAGAAAATTTCTCCTCTCATGAGGACTCGAAGCAGCGCGCATTTCGTAACGCGAGTCCTAGGGAGGATCCCTTAGACCACGACGCCACGGCGTGGAACTTAGTTTCTGTAGAATTAGGTAAATAGCCTACTTTTGTGTTTTGGCAAAATGTGTCCGCCTGTACTGACAAATCTCGTCTGCTCTTTCATCTTGATAAGTCTTCGTCCCTGAAGAAGATGGCAGAGCTAGCCGTCGAAAGCTTGGAAGCTAATCTCCAACTCACCTGGCTGAGAACCCGAGAAGAGTTATTCTATATCAAACGTCGGGAAAGCCTCAAGTCATACATTGATAAGTCTTGTTTGTACGAGGTCAAAATTTCGCTGCCATACAACAATTTTGAAACAGCCAAAATGCTTGCTTATGTTAATTCCATAAAAGAAGACTCCGCTGCCATACAACAATTTTGAAACGGCCAAAATGCTTGCTTATCTTCATTCCATGAAAGAAGACTCCGCATGTCAACAAACATAACACAAAATTCTGCCGCACCCCAACCGCTGATTGCTCCAATGTTCTCGTCGGAAAATGAGACTTGCATCGACATGTGTAGAGCAATGAGAGACAATGAGAGATGACGTGACATAACAGATAATTATTTTAAACTAACAAGGAAGTGAGAAGATGCGCAGTTTGAAATGAGGAGGATTTTTGCAATTAAACATATTATAACTGAGGAAACGGAAAACTTACTGAAATCCTTCACCCTACACTACAATCAGTGCCGGAAGTGAAGCTCTACAATGATAATCTTGCTGTGGAGGTTCTCCAGAAACATTAATTCCTGATTTCAAAGTGAAAACGCAAGCGTCGAATTAATGTGAATGTTACCGTGAAGTTAAAACATCGCAACGTTAATCACGATGGGAACATAAACATTAACTACAAAAATACTTGGTAACCATGGAAACGCAACGACGTCAGTTCATCACATTCTTCTGTATATACCTACTTTTGGGCTATATTATGATTGTGTATTGTTTTAAAACCACGTATTGTATTGTATTGTGTTGTATTGTATTGTATTGTATTTATTAACATTCCATGGTATTCGTACATGCTTACAGCTAGAATATGGAACAAGTCAAAGAACTTAATACTATTATAAAGTCTTAATTTATAGTCACAGTCTAGATGAAATAATACAGACGAGATTTACACAATATAGTCTACTAGTACAACACAAACTTTTAGTATCAATTTCATGAAGCGTTATTGAATGTCATGAATTCACCTACAGAATAGAAGGCGTGAGAAATTAGGTACTTCTTCAATTTGGCCCTAAATAATCTTATGTTTTGAGTTTCATTTTTTACATCGCTAGGGAGGCTCTTAACAATTTTTACTGCCCATATAACGAACTTCTTTTTGATAGCACGATAGACTTGCCGATGGAGTATCAAAGTCATTTTTTGACGTGTATTTATGCTGTGAACTGTTGAATTAGTTACAAAGTTTCCACGATTACATACGAGGAAGATTATTAATGAAAAGATATACTGACAAGCCATGGGCATTATTTGTAGTTTTTTTAAAATAGTCCTACACGATTGCCTAGATTTGGCACTTACTATTATTCTAATTACTCTTTTTTGTAATAGAAATATACTGTTACTTACTTACTTACAAATGGCTTTTAAGGAACCCGAAGGTTCATTGCCGCCCTCACATAAGCCCGCCATCGGTCCCTATCCTGTGCAAGATTAATCCAGTCTCTATCATCATACCCCACCTCCCTCAAATCCATTTTAATATTATCCTCCCATCTACGTCTCGGCCTCCCTAAAGATCTTTTTCCCTCCGGTCTCCCAACTAACACTCTATATACATTTCTGGATTCGCCCATACGTGCTACATGCCCTGCCCATCTCAAACGTCTGGATTTTAAGTTCCTAATTATGTTAGGTGACGAATGCAATGCGTGCAGTTCTGTGTTGTGTAACTTTCTCCATTCTCCTGTAACTTCATCCCGCTTAGCCCCAAATATTTTCCTAAGCACCTTATTCTCAAACACCCTTAACTTATGTTCCTCTCTCAGAGTAAGAGTCCAAGTTTCGCAACCATACAGAAGAACCGGTAATATAACTGTTTTATAAATTCTAACTTTCAGATTTTTGGACAGCAGACTGGATGATAAGAGCTTCTCAACCGAATAATAACACACATTTCCCATATTTATTCTGCGTTTAATTTCCTCCCGAGTGTCATTTATATTTGTTACTGTTGCTCCAAGATATTTGAATTTTTCCACCTCTTCGAAGGATAAATCTCCAATTTTTATATTTCCATTTCGTACAATATTCTGGTCACGAGACATAATCATATACTTCGTCATTTCGGGATTTGCTTCCAAACCGATCGCTTTATTTGCTTCAAGTAAAATTTCCGTGTTTTCCCTAATCGTTTGTGTATTTTCTCCTAACATATTCACGTCATCTGCATAGACAAGAAGCTGATGTAACCCGTTCAATTCCAAACCCTGCCTGTTATCCTGAACTTTCCTAATGGCATATTCTAGAGCGAAGTTAAAAAGTAAAGGTGATAGTGCATCTCCCTGCTTTAGCCCGCAGTGAATTGGAAAAGCATCAGATAGAAACTGACCTATACGGTCTCTGCTGTATGTTTCAGTGAGACACATTTTAATTAATCGAACTAGTTTCTTGGGAATACCAAATTCAATAAGAATATCATATAATACTTCCTCTTAACCGAGTCATATGCCTTTTTGAAATCTATGAATAACTGATGTATTGTATCCTTATACTCCCATTTTTTCTCCATTATCTGTCGAATACAAAAAATCTGATCAATTGTCGATCTATTACGCCTAAAACCGCACTGATGATCCCCAATAATTTCATCTACGTACGGAGTTACTCTTCTCAAAAGAATATTGGACAAAATTTTGTACGACGTTAACAAAAGTGATATTCCTCGAAAGTTATCACAGTTGGTTTTGTCCCCCTTCTTAAAAATAGGTACAATTATGGACTCCTTCCATTGTTCTGGTACAATTTCCTTTTCCCAAATAGCAACTACAAGTTTATAAATTTCGCTATATAATGCACTTCCACCCTCTTGTATTAAATCTGCTGGAATTTGATCGATACCTGGAGACTTGTACTTTTTCAGATTTTCTATCGCAATTTCGATTTCTGAAAGCGTGGGTTCGGGTATAAATGGCTCAGCAGTTTGTATTTCAATTTCGTCCCGATCATTTATATTTGGCCTATGTACATTTAGTAGTTGCGCAAAATAGTTTTTCCATCTGTTTAGGATTGATGGAGAGTCTGCAAGCAAGTCACCATTCTCATCCTTGATCATGTTTACCCTTGGCTGATATCCGCTCTTAAATTCCTTTATACCCTTATATAAATCTCGAATGTTTTTATTCTTACTATTTGTTTCTACCTCATTCAGTTTTTCCTTCAAGTAACCTCTCTTTTTATTCCTAAGTGTACGACTTGCTTCCCGTCTTTCATTGAAATAATTATCTCTCTTCTCCTCAACTGGATCCTGTAAGAATTTCAATTTTGCCTTTTTCCTTCTTTCTACTACTATGCAACAATCTTCATCAAACCACGGTTTCTTTTTCTTAGTTTCATAATAACCTATGCTCTGCTTAGCTGCAATTTTGATACTATCTCTGATATTTTCCCACACGCTATTAACATCTAATTCTTTCTCAACTTCGTCGGAACTTTCTAAAGTGGCACACCTATTCGAAATTTCGACCTGATAATTTTGCTTAGCTTCCTCGTCCTTTAATTTCAAAATATTGAATTTAGTAATATTAACTTGTTGCTCTACTCGCTTGGCTACTGATAATCTTTCTCTTAATTCTCCAATCACCAAATAATGGTCAGAATTACAGTCTGCACCCCTGAAAGTTCGAATATCTACTATACTAGTATGTCTCCGTTTATCTATCAAGATGTGATCTATTTGGTTGTGTGTCAATCCATCTGGAGAAGTCCAAGTATATTTACGTATATCCTTATGGGGGAATGTTGTACTTTTGACAATTAAATTTTTCGATGTGGCAAAGTTGACTAATCTAACTCCATTTTCACTGCTAATTGCGTGTAGGCTCTCTTTTCCAATAGTTGGTCTAAAAATATCCTCTCGTCCTACTTTAGCGTTGAAATCCCCCAATAAAATTTTCATGTGATATCTAGGGAACTGATCAAAAGTATGTTCCAATTCCTCATAGAAGCTATCCTTTATATGATCGTCTTTCTCTTCTGTAGGGGCGTGAGCATTTATAACTATGATGTCGCACCATCTACCCTTAAGTACTAAATATGATAACCTGTCACTGATAAATTCTACCTTTTTTACTGCTGATTTTATTCTTTTATGAACAAAGAATCCTGTTCCTAATTGGTGATTATTGTTTCCTTGCCCATAATACAACAAGTAATCTCCTATTTGTGATATGCCATTCCCATCTAACCTAACCTCTTGTACTCCCACGAAGTCTATTCTATATCTAGCTAGTTCTTTTGCTACTAATGTTACCCCTCCTGTTCTATAAAGACTAGTTACGTTCCAAGTGCCAAATCTCAAAACCTTATTCCTTTGCTGTGGTCGTGCCAGAGAATCAGTCCTATTCCGAGGCTTATTGTAGGAATTCGTAACAAGCTGTTTTTTACGGTGATGGGTTGTTAGCCCTTCGCCCAACTCCCAAGCTGGAGGACCACCCCTTATCGGCTGTCCACGACTGCTTATTCAATATATTCGCAGCTACCCTCCATATCTGAAGGCCGTCTCCTCTATCCGCAACCTGAGGACGCGCCATGCCGTGGTGATAGAGACCCACCATACATGGATATACTGTTACTATCTGTGGAATTTCCCCAGAATATTATTCCAAAACTCATTACCAAGTGAAAGTATGCAAAGTATATTGTTTTTAAGGTATTGATATTTACTATCTTTTGCATAGATCTAATAGTAAAACATACTGAATTTAGTTTGGGGGTAATTTCTTTAATATGATTTTTCCAATTTAACACATTATCGATTTTTAAGCCAAGAAATTTGGTTGTTGTTGTTTCTAATAGCGATCTATTGTTAATTATTGCGCTAGATAGGTAAGCATGAACATGAATGTTTTGAGTTTCCAGAGTTTTATGTTCGTCCAATAGTAATATTAATGTCAAAGTGTATGTAAATCATTGTGAATAATCCCATTAAAAAACCTGGCAGCAAACTTCTGGGTTTGTTTAATTTTCATTGTGAACAAGGGTTTAGAACTAGATATTTTAAAAGATCCTTGAAACAGCATTTTATTAGATTTACAAATTACCGTTTAAGATATAAAATCATAAAAAATTGAAACTTGAAATGATGAACATAATATTATGTACCACAATTAAGTTATTATAGGGTCAGAAAACAATAATAATAATTGTTTCTGTAGGAGAGCATTTGCCATGGGATAAGGTATGCCCTATAATAACCTACATAAAGTGTTCTGAATTCTGCGCCGGAAAAATCGTATTCCATTTGTCGCGCTTCAACAAATACGAAGACCTCCTGCCGAGAATATCTTATTTCTCTCCTATTCATAGCTACACAATGAATAGTTGCATAGCCTTTTCAAAAGATCCGTTATAAAAATAGAATTAGCAGTCTCAATGGTATAATCTTTTTCCTATTCATACCCATCTGTCAAGGTAACTATAGATCTGTGAAACGACTTTCTACCTCATATGTCGACTACAAATCTAAGGCTTCCCGACTTTTATAGAATTGTCCATAACATACAAGAGACGATTGTCAAGGTTACCGGTACACATCAAAATTCCCAGCAGTGCCTTTGTAGTATTAAAGCGGCGTATGTTGCTTCAACTGAAGGAGAGGAAACGTGATCTCTTGGGCTGAAAGACGCAGATTCCGATGATTTATCTAGTTATTATTTTTGACGTGAATACGTCTTTTAAATCAGACTAACACGTGCGATACCAGGAAGGAAACGGCGATTTAGCGATGTAGCGTTTACAGGGTGATTCATCCCTATATCATAACTTCGTTAGAAGCTGAAGAAAAAAATAATCTGCTTGTAATGAAGATGTGTTATATCAAAATATATCTACTTTGCCGATAAAACGATATTTATCCAACGTAGCTCTCGAATGCTATTCCTGCCACTCTGAAACACGATCCATCAGGAGAAGCATCTCTTGTAAATTAGGAAGTTCTTAAAAGAGCAAATCCTTGGGCCGTATCTGTTTTCTCGGACATTTCCAAGGCAATGCTACGCCCAAATGGAATACAACGAGATTATTTGCCCATCTTAATAATAGAGTATATGTGGCGCCGTATATGTACAACGATTCCTGACAATTTATGGAAATGATCTACCGTATATAGCTTGTCTCACATAATTGTCGAAGATGTTCGAAAAAATTATCTGGATGTAGACAAGTTAGGAGAAAATTGTCTGATTATAGAAAAGTTACAAGAAAATTATAAGGATGTAGATAAGTTACGAGAAAATTGTCTGGATGTAGGCAAGTTACGATATAATTATCTGAATGTAGACAAGTTAGAAGAAAATTATCTGGATGTAGGGTAGACAAGTTACAAAAAAATTGTCTGATTGTAGAGAAGTTACAAGAAAATTATCAGAATGTAGATAAGTTACGAGAAAATTGTTTGGATGTAGACAAGTTACGAAATAATTATCTGAATGTAGACAAGTTAGAAGAAAATTACATAGATGTAGACAAATTACGAGAAAATTGGTAATTCCGGGAGAGATGCCTCATGGAGAGAGTCGCCCCACCCTCCTTTTCTCCATATCTCAAGAACTCAAAGAATTAATTCTTGTGACCATTTGTTTAATTCGTGTATGACTCTCGACGTATAAAAGTTAATTGCAGGTTGAGGGGATGTATTAATCAGGTTCCACTTCGAACAGAATAAAAAAAAAACTCTACTGATGCTTGCATCACATCACACAGCAAGGGACTTGGTTAGATGCTTCGGCATGTTATTGTGAACTACATTCAAAATACACGTAGGCTCTATATTTCGTGATTTATATCAGTACATTTAAACCTGTGAAGAACTTATTCCTACTACTCTAGCGCAAAATCTGGGTAATATAAAGTCTATTTTTCATTCAATTTAAAATATAACTACACGAATGTAGTGTCTGAACTGGATATAGTGGCAGTATTATTGTATTGAATGCTTGATACTTCAGCATAGTTTAAAACTTAAGATTTTCTTACTGCAAAACAAGCAACATTCCAATTTGGTAAACCAGAATTTTCTGTAAACAGTTTAATATTTCTTAAGTATTCTGTCGAAAGACGTTTCTCGAGATGTAAGAAATTATGAGAGAATTGTCTGTTATTCTGAAAACAAGTTTCATTTCTATAGATTATATTAATGATTTTAGGTCCAACATTCAAATATTCAGTTATAAATTACGAGTCAGAACTATAGTGACAATTCTGGAACAAGAATTTGAGATCAATGAATCAACATGTTTGCAATATTCTTCTATAACCCAGCATATATTTGTTTGTAAAATTCATATCAGACACTACGGAAGTCCCAGCGTACACCGCTATTGACAATAACATGAGTTAATTACAGAGTAAAGTAACATCTAATGTATACGCATTTATAACAACCATATCGGTTCGCTGCTAGCACTGAGAAGTAATTAGAAACAGAAAAAGAATTATTGTTACACTCAGCAAAACGTATAGCCTAAAAGAAAATCCGCTCAGGAAAAGATTAAGTAAATATTTCATCTTACATGATATCAAAATAAAACCATTACTTCCTCTCAGAGTATACGAAACATCCATTACTGAATTTTATGGTCGCATGGTCTATAACCTCACAGGAAGTGAAGCCTCTTTGTTTTGCAGTGTTCGAATCGTTTTGTTCTTTCCTCGAACTGAGGAGCACTTGGTCCGTTCCGAGAAGCCAGAACAATACAGGATCGTGTTACGGCAAAATACAGACAACCTGAAATCGCAGACTTCTGTCATTATTTAATAATTCTTGCCTACCTCAGTTCCAGTGCAGACTAAATACTGTGTTCAAGAACGTTCTGAATTTCCGCGGCGTCTTTTTCCTACCAGACATCTAGGCTATATTCTACTTCCTGCTTCCTACACTTCATCGTCTAATTTGTTTGGCTATCGTTCCCTCCATGTCGTTCGTTTACTTTCACCAGTTCCTGCCAGTCACCCTCGTGGTTCTCTTCTGGTTGCTGAGTCCGAGGTCCGCGAGTTTAAACTCACCAGAGGAAGATTTATTTTAACCCTCCTGCTACCAAGGGGCGTAATAGGATTACCCCACTAATAATTTTTTAGTATCCTTTCCATTTTATCTATCTATCTATCTATCTATCTATCTATCTATCTATCTATCTATCTATCTATCTATCTATCTATCTATCTATCTATCTATCTATCTATCTATCTATCTATCTATCTGTCTATCTGTCTATCTGTCTATCTGTCTATCTGTCTATCTGTCTATCTATCTATCTATCTATCTATCTATCTATCTATCTATCTATCTATCTATCTATCTATCTATCTATCTATCTATCTATCTATCTATCTATCTATCTATCTATCTATCTATCTATCTTGCTATCTATCTACCTACCTACCTACCTACCTACCTACCTATCTATCTATCTATCTATCTATCTATCTATCTATCTATCTATCTATCTATCTATCTATCTATCTATCTATCTATCTATCTATCTATCTATCTATCTATCTATCTATCTATCTATCTATCTATCTATCTATCTATCTATCTATCCATCCATCCATCCATCCATCCATCCATCCATCCATCCATCCATCCATCCATCCATCCATCCATCCATCCATCCATCCATCCATCCATCCATCCATCCATCCATCCATCCATCCATCCATCCATCCATCCATCCATCCATCCATCCATCTATCTATCTATCTATCTATCTATCTATCTATCTATCTATCTATCTATCTATCTATCTATCTATCTATCTATCTATCTATCTATCTATCTATCTATCTATATATATTTTTAATTCATTCAATTTTTCTGTTATAGGAGGTGATCTTGTTACTACCTTTGGTAGTCTGGGTCATGAAAATTCCAGGATATTAAATTCAATCTGTAGCTTAATGAAAATCTTTAATAATAATAATAATAATAATAATAATAATAATAATAATAATAATAATGTAATAATAATACTACATATCACAGAAAATTAATAAATACACAAGAGCTATAGGCATTATAAATAGCGTGATGAAACCATCCTTGGTTCAGAAACACACCCGCATACGTCTCTACAACACATTGGCACGACCGATGCTCAGCTATGGCAGCGAAGCATGGACACTGAGGAAAGCAGATAAAAGCAGAATAACGGCTTGTGAAATACGATTCATGGGAAGAACAGCGGGCTATGCTAAATGGGATCTGAAAAGAAATTGTGAGATTTTAAAGGAACTAAAATCTCAACCAGTTTTAGATTACATTGTTCAATATCAGTCTAATTGGAAACATCATTTGGAAAGAATGAGTAATAGTAGACTCCCAAAGGCAATTTATGATTATGTACCACATGGCCAAAGATCTGTGGGTCGTCCTGCTAAGAGATGGCGTGAAAATTTTATGTGAGACCGTAACAGGCCTAGTGGCCTAACACTTGTCAGGCAGAAGAAGAAGAAGAAAATAATAATAATAATAATAATAATAATAATAATAATAATAATAATAATAATATATGAGTCGTTCAGAGCAGAAGTGGTGTAAGTCAAAAATGGGTAATGAGGGTTAAAGTAAACATTCTGTAAAATACAGCGCAAAGTAGCAATTAATATTCAGTTTATTTAAACTATTAGTAGCCAGTGGATAGCAAGAAGGACATATTAATTGCTACTTTGCGCTGTATTTTACAGAATTTTTACTTTAACCCTCATTACCCAGTTTTGACTTACACCACTTTTGCTCTGAACGGTTCATGTCATCTCCATTGTTAGCCTCTTCAGCTTCCGTCGTCTTCTTTCTTCACAATTGCAATAATTTTCTCAACTACATAGCCTATCGCATTTCTGCGGATTCGCCCTATAACTATGACTGCCCTCATATTTGTAGGCTATTCTGTTTTGTGCGCAGTGTAGGCCTAATCTTACTGGGTTGACTTAATTTCTTCCTTTCTATGTGATCCCTATCCATTGCGTAAGTTTTATTTGTGCAATGCCTGTATTTGTGGTGCGGCTTGTTACGGTGTCGCCTGTATATTAAATACAGACAAGTTAGCTAATTGCAGGCGCGCCTGTCTCAGATTCTATCAGATATTCAGCCGAGCAGAAGCCGTCGAGGTCGTAGCGAGTTGATTTACGCGTGTTTTAATACTTGGCGATCATAATAATGAAAGTGAATTTCACCTCCTGCTACGACGAACATAATTTCACATTTACTTAAAATGGATCCTGGCAATATATTTAGCGTGTTTTATTACAGTTTTACGGCAAAAGAAAACTTGGCTGGATGATTCATGAACTGCGGTCTGATGCGGTCGTTAAAATATTATTTGCTGCAAAACATTATGAAGCACACGTCCTGCAATATTAATAATAGCAGTAATAATAATATTAATAATAATAATATTAATAATAATAATAATAGTAATAATAATAATAGTATTAATAATAATAATAGTAATAATAATAATAATAATAGTAATAGTAATAATAATAATAATAGTAATAATAATAATAATAGTAATAATAATAATAATAGTAATAATAATTTATTTATTTATTTATTTATTTATTTATTTATTTATTTAGAATATTAACGTGCAAAAACAACAGCACAAGGCCAATTACAGTTTAGCACGATACAAAACAGAACAAAACAACAAATGATGATGAGCATGAATGATAGAAAATGGCAATGAGATGAAATACAAACAATATAATAGTCTACATCAATCATAGATCAAATAATAATTATAAAATCATAAATTAGTACAATAAGATAATTGAAATAATGGAATAGTCTACCTTAATCAATTGACTAAATGCAAGAGAAAAAAAAATGGACAAATAATTATTAAAATTAGATCAGTGAGAAAAAAACTCAGATATACTACACATTAAATGGATCCAAGTTGAATCCATGCAAATTAGCATATTTAATGCATCTGCAGACCGGAGAGAGAGATTTAGAATTCTTATTATAAAACAATTTATGAAATCTTAAACCATTAGCAGGAATACGAAGACTGATATTGCTTATGAAAGATTCACAATCAATATCACCCTTAATGACTTTGCAAAAAAATAAATAATCAAGATCCTGACGTCTGGTGAACAGACAACCGCAATTGAAATAATTGCATTTAATCTCATAGTTATAATCGGAATTTGGTAAAAATCTATAAGAACACAAGGAAATAAATTTTTTTTTAATATTCTCCAATTTAGCCGAGTCCGTGGAAGTAATAGAGTTCCATACAACAGATGCATATTCAAGCTTGGATCTAACCAACGTATAGTATAAAATTAATAAACACATAGGAGTGGAAAAAGAATAAGTTATAGACCTAATTAGACCAAGGATTCTTAACGAATGGGTATAAATATATTGCACATGATCATGGAAATATAATTTTGAATCAAGTAGGACACCAAGATCTCTAATACAATCTGTCCTAGTAATTACGACATTACTGAGAGAATAGTTAAATTTTAGGGAGCTAGTTTTCCGTGAAAAGGAAATAACAGAAGTTTTGGATTGATTAATTTTCATTCCATTTTCAACAGACCATTGTGAAATTGAATTAATGTCATTTTGAAGAATTTGACAATCAACCAAACTATTAATTTTGCGAAAGATTTTGAGATCATCCGCAAATAAAAGGCAGCTAGAACTTATTCTTTTTCTTATATCATTTATAAATAATAAAAATAAGAGAGGTCCCAATGTAGACCCTTGAGGAACACCGCATAAACTATTAAATGGAACCGAGAGAGAATTACCTAGTCGAACACAAGACTGTCTATCTGTTAAATAATTTTCAAACCAATTAACGTAGTTAGTGGAGAGACCAAAATTACTTAATTTATTTAATAAAATTTTGTGAGGAACAACATCAAATGCTTTGCTAAAATCAAAATAAATTGAGTCAATTTGACCTTGATTTTCAACTATAGGCATTATGAGATTAAGATAGGAAACTAAATTAGTAGTTGTAGATTTCCCTCTTGTAAATCCATGTTGGGCCGAATTGATCTTATTTTTGACATAAAATGAAATGTGTTTGTGAATAATTTTTTAAAAAATTTTAGAAAAATTGTTTAGGATAGAAATGGGTCTATAATTAGTAACACTATTTTTATTACCATTTTTGAAAACTGGAATAATGGATGCTTCCTTCCAAAGTGACGGGTAAATTCCTGTTTTTAAGCTAAGATTGAATAAAAAAGTTAAAACAGGCAAGAGAATATTAGAACAACCCTTAATTATAAAATTAGGAATGCTATCAGTACCTTTACATTTATTAGGCTTTAGTTTTTTAATAGCTTTATTTACATCATCGAATGTAATATTAGGCAGGGACAAACAGTCAGTGATATTAGAATCATAAGTAATGAAATTAGAGTTACAATTTTGTTGAACAGATTTAAATTGACAAGCAAATGCATTTGCAATTTCTTTTTCATCTGTGATGTGAACGCCATTTATTATTAGTTCTGTGGGATTACTATTTGTTTTTCGAAAAGTTTCTACATATTTCCAAAATTTATTTGGTTCGTGCTTTAGGTTATCATCAATTGATTGTAATCATTTGAATTTATCAGATTTAATCATGGCTTTGACTTGTTTTCTAAAATTAGAAAATTTGATAATGATGATCAGTTTTATATTTTTTGTAATTTTTATGAGCTTTATTTTTTTTCTTAATAAGCTGACGTAAATCGTTTGAAAACCATTTAGGATAGTGCGATTTTTTAACAAAGGTGACAGGGACACAAAGGGATATAGCATTGTTTATAATTTGAGACAAGGAATTTGCAGCAGTGTTTACATCAGTAGTCTGATATATGCTAGTCCAATCATAATTGTATAGAATAGAATAAAGATTCAGATAATCACCTTGAGAATAATTTAAATAAGAACTGATTAGAGAGTGTTCCGGTAACGATAATTTTACTTCAATATAAATAGAGATAGATGGATGATAAGTATCCTCTAAAACTAGAGAGTGATCGGCAAGTTTAACTGTACTGTTTTTATCATTAGTAAAAACCAAATCAAGAAGCTTTTTACTCGCAACGGTAGAGTTAATTTGAATTAATCCAAGAAGGCAGGACGAGGAATATAAATCCTTAGCCTTAATTGTAGAGTAATAATGAGTATCATTAAGATTAGAACCAGTTGTCCAGTCCATACCAGGAGTATTAAAATCACCAAGGATTACTATTCTAAAATTATGAGTGTCGAGATTTTTTTCAAGAAAATTAAGATAAGATTTGAAGTGAATATGATCTGTATCAGGAGAGAAATAATTGTTACCTAATAACAGATTAAAACCATCAGTCATTCTAAGTTCAACCCAAACGCATTCACTAATAATTTCTAAGTCAAAACGTCTTTTAGTAAAAGGTAACTGGTTGCTAATCGCTGTTAGGACACCACCACCTCTTTTTTTGTTAGTGTCTGCAAACAGTCTATCTGCACGAAACACAGTATAGTTATTTGGAAATAAATCAGAATTAATAACTGACTCAGATAACCATGTTTCAGTGAGACAGATAATGAGATCATTATTACTCACTATATTCTGAA